>NC_056737.1:1878871345-1878951345 GCF_019279795.1 Protopterus annectens | reverse complement strand
TATATATATATATATATATAAATATATATATATATATATATATATATATATATATATATATATATATATATATATATATATGTATATATATATATATATATATATATATATATATATATATATATATATGTATATATATATATATATATATATATATATATATATATATATAGATATAGATATAGATATAGATAAGTGATGGGGTTGGCATAATGGTTAAGGTGTTTACCTTACAAATACAAAGTTCTTTATTTGACTCTCACTTTATGAGGAAATTGGCTAGGCTTAAAATGGCCAACAAGGGCAGATAGCCTCGTATTTATCTATGAACCTACCTGGTTTAAATAACATTTCAGTATAACAACATAAAACAGTTTGATGTTTGGTCATGTAAGTTACTAGCATTACCTTGAAATGTACATAAAAATGAGATGGATTTTGTTCATATAGCCACTAGTCACCATAAAAAGAGGCAATGCTATTTTAACTTATTTTTTTTTAATCTGAGGATAAATATTGGCTGTAGATCCACAGCCAACTTCTTGGTCATTTCTTGTATAACCTGAAATAGCCTGTTTTATGTTTCCTTGTCTTCTTCATTATCAGCATAATAAAATGGTCATCAGTTAGCTGTTTCTTTGGGTTATGAGAAAGAATGATTGGTACAAAGCTGATAGAATCTTACGGATTTCATCAGAAAACTGAGTTACATTAATCATAAATATAAATTCCTCACATCAAAAGCTGCCATTGGTGGTTATAATTAACATTGTAAGGTTCCTATCCTCCCTAAGCATTACCTGTAGTATAAAGAATACAGTTTTAATGGAGCTGTCTCATGAAGCCCTTTCTTTAGTGTCTCATCAATCATTTTTTACCGAAGGCCATAACAGACACATCTGCTTTTTAAATATGAACCTTACTGTACAAGTTCCTGGCAGAGATAGCACAGTAGTTCTAAGAAACAAACACACAAAGTATTGAATGAACTTCTGGTTTACTTCTACAGTTTGATTTTCATCAACACTTCTGTAGCCACAGAAGCTATGGCATCTGGAGCACAAAAATTGTCCCAGGTCCTTAAACGATCAAGGCTATGAGAAGTTTTGATGGTGTTTTAACTGGCACAACCAAGGATGCTCTAAATTACTCATCAGGACTGGACTTTGCTGTATTACTCTCCTGATATGATAAAGATAAGTAACTATACCTTTGAGAAAGTTGTACTGCACAGAAGAATGTGGCAACAATGTCCACATTTCATGATTTTCTTTTTACTTGCTATGGAACAGTTTGCAACAAACATCTTTTTTTTTAACAATAAACATCTTTATTAAATTATCACGTATGACATAGACATTTATATAAAATAAATCAAACCATATTGACATAATTTTAGTTGCAAACATTATACATCATGAACCATATTGACATTAATTGTAGTTGCAAATCATATACAACACTTATAATCTATCCAGTCATTGTCATTTGAATATTGCATAGCTCATTCAAATCCTGCCTTCTTTTAAACCTCATTCCTCCTCTGCGTGTATTGTTCCACCAAATTCCCATTTTTTCCTATGTAATTTTCTCCTACCCTTTTCTAAAGATCACAGTCGCAGTTGTGTTATCTCTGTTACTATATTCACTACTTCTAGTAAAATTGGTTCAGACTTTTATTTCTATTTTCTAGTAATTGCTTTTTTGGCAGCCACCATAATTAAACTCAGTAAGGACTTACAAAATCTAGGCAGTTCTGATTCTGTATCATAGCTCAAAAAAAAATTTGCTTAGTTACACCAATTTGCTAACACAGTATCTTTGACAGAGTAGTCTGCAGGGAATTTTTAAAGTATGCCAACTCATTACATTCCCAGAGAATATGGTCCCAGTTACCTCTTTCTTCCCCATCACAGCTCCAACATTTGCTGTCTACTTGAGGAAAAATTAATTGGAGTCTACTTGGGGTATAAATATACCTATGTAAACACTTCTAAGGAAAGATTCTAAATGTTCCAGAATTTGTTACATATTTGGGAGACATACATAATGTATCCCTATTATTTCTTTGTGAATCACTTATCCAATCTCTCTTCCAAATCCTTTCTAACCTCCTTTGACTGATTCTTATAGTTATCATGCAATATTTTGTACGGTATACTAATTATTCATTTTTACAGCAAAACAGCAGCTTGTTTTCTAGATTTTACTAAAAACTCTACCAGTGCTTATCTTCCACTTAGGATCCCCCATTTCTTTCTCCTTGCCTATACTCTGATACCAATCTTTTATAGAGAAGGCAGTCTGTATCCTGCAATCCAAATAAATGCTTGGCCTCTTCCCATTCTATTACCTTTCCCTCTCTAATTATTTGCTCCCAATGGCTTGGTTCTTTTACCAGTTTTCTCCAATAAATTCCAGCCCCCTCTTGCCTATTTTCTATAGTCCTAATTGCAGTCATTCCTATTGCTGGAATCTCATTTTCCCACTCACGTGTTGGCTTAGTTCTTTGAATACTTTCTGCTACTTTATGAATATAATATTCTGCATAGTTATTGCTACTGTTCTTATGGATCTGCATCCAACATACAAGTCTCTCCTTATTTCCTGAGCTTCTGTCCTGTTTCATCACCATGCCTTTCCACTCCGAATTACAGCTTTCACTAGTGTTATGTATAGGAATCTTAGCTGTATACCCCTTCAAATCAGGTAATCTCAAACTGGCTTGTTCAGTTGTAAGAATCAACTTATCCACCTTGACTCTTGCCATCTTCCCCTCCCAGATAAAATCCTTCAGCTCTTTATTAATTGTGATCTGCAACTTCTCTTCTGGTTGATAAAAATATGCTTGACCTGTGTATAAAACCAAATGAAGTAACATTTTAATTGCTTGTATCTTGCTAGCCATATCCATATAACAGGGGTTCCAATTTTTCAGTTTTTGTATTATCGTTTGTTTAATGTCTTCCCACATATCCTTAGCTGCCAAACCAGAATAATTTTTAATCCATACTCCTAAGTACTTAATTTTGTCATGTCCCAATTGTAATGCCCACAACTGCTACCAATATGTGATGGCCTCCAATATGTGTCATCCCCATGCTGGGCCAGTATTCAGGGAGCCTGAATCCTTAGCACTGACACTGGAGAGGAACATGCACTTGGGATAGAAATGGACACACTCAGTATTTACAGATACAGACCTCTCTGCATCAAGTACATTTTCCCTTACAAGCACACAAGGAACACACTCATCCCAGGGTCTGGATGTCTCTCTATCTGTCACCCTCCAGGTCCCAAATAAGACTCCTCACTGGTAGAGCTGTTGGGTTAGGTCCTCAGCAGAGTGTCCAAGCCAAATCCTTCAACACCCTCTCTGTAAACCCAGTGCTTCGTGTCACTGCCCCAAGTAGATGATGCATATACTCTTTAAGATTTAATTTTCACACACACATACACAGACACACACACATACACACACACACACACACACACACACACACATACACACTTACACACACACACACACACACACACACTTGGGAAAGACTGGCACAGAACACCTGCTCTACCAACTTTGGCAAGACTATAAGGTAGTCATCACTGCTGCCAGTCAGTTACTATAAGACTCTTAAAAGGGTAACCAATTATACTGTGTAATATTAATACTAATACAAATGGTAGTAGTTCACCAAGATGGCTAGGTGTTCTGGAATGGCCCACTCAGTGTCACCAAATAAATATAAGCACTCTCCGAGGTTAAATACTTTCTACAGTTCCAGCCCAAATAAAAATTTTAAATATAAATAATAAAAATACATGAAAATACTGAATATATATTCACAGTAAACCACAGAGTTCAGATCAAATGAAATATTGTAAAGAACACTGATGGACAGGCTCAGACAAATAAAGAAAAACAACAGCTAAACTAAGCTTCACTCTATTCCTGACTGAATCTAAGAGAATTACTGTTCGCTAGTTATATTACTTACCACCACAAGACAAGATGCTGTGGGTGAGGGGCTTTCTAGTCAGGCTTCCCAAACAGAATACTCAGTTCTCTGAGAATTCTCTTTGTAATATCTAAAATATAATTTCCAAGAGGGCTGGCAGAATGACTTCATCTGGTCACCTGACTCTAGGTTCTTACAGTATTCCCCTTTGAAGCTGAGACAGGAATTTAGCACAGAAAGCCACAATACACATCCAAATGTTTATAGCAGTGCCTGCGGCCTCCCCTCTTTTCACTGAGCTAATGATCAAAGGCTCCTCCCTAGACCCAATGTCTCAGGTCCTATGCAGCACTGTGTGGTGCCTTTTAAGGGTATAACAGATCATTTATATTTCCCTTATTTTTCTTAAAGTTAACCTCTGCTGGGCCAGTATCCTCTATTAAAACATATACATTTAATTTAGCTACAGTAATACATGTACATTTGTCTTCATTTCAGCAGGGTGCATTGTTGATAAATTTCAACACAAACAAAGCTCACAAATACATTTTCAGCACCCACATCTGTACAAAATCAAATGGCATACAATTCTAATAATTTGTGACACAAGCATCTTGTATAAATCACTTTGATATTCAAATGACATATCATTCTTTACAAAACTCCAGCTGGCTATGCTAGCACTTGCCCATATCATCACACCAATAAACATGGATAATGCTGAACCAATTTCTGTGTAGGTACATCATTTACAGCTATTGCCTTTGTTTTAGCTTCATTAATTTTGTATCTCAAAAGATGTGAAACTGCCTCAAAATGTTCCACAACATTGAAATGTCCATTTCTGGTTTAATCAGGTATAAGGGATATCATATGCAAATAGGGCCAGCTTTTCTTGACTTGACTAACATATCTAAACATTAATTGTTTTACTCAGAGTTTAGGGTATTTAGGAAAAATAAATAGTTTAAAAGAGGAGTAGTTTAAATCTATTTTCTCATGAGTAAATGTTGTTACTAGAGGATGTCAAAAGATTGCTGCCAGAAATTTGTGGTCTACTTATACAATTTAAATAAGAAACAGATTTATGTTTTACCCACAAAAAAAACAAAACAAAAAAAAAACTTGAGTTAATAGTCGTGGGGGTCAGGATAGATATGGATATTTTGTATGTCTCTTTTGAAGGGCATGGATAAGTATCTGAGTTTGAGACTGTATTCAGCTATTGAGGAAAGTAAGCAGAAAAATTGTAAAAAGCTAAGGAAGAAAATTGATAGGGCATTACATAGGTGGTCTCAGCAAGTCATGACTTTGAGACAAATATCTAAGGTATCAAGAATAGTGTACTTTTCTACTGTTGAATTTATTATGCTACTTATAAAATCAGTCTCTGAATAAGAATAATGGTGATATGCAAAGCATGTGTGAGAATCTTCTTGGTAAGGGTTGAAAAGTACTCTTAAAGAAACTAAGATTGAGATTTGAGATCAGGAGAGGAGGGTGGGAAGTGTTACATTTTAAGAAGTATGCAGTGACATAATTTAAATCAGAGATTTAGGGCAATGAAATTGTGAGATTATGGTGTGTTGGATGGGGTTGGAGTGAGAAAGGATGGGAAGATATGGCTTGATAAGATGGAAGATGCTACACACTGGAAGTTGCAGGAGAGATTGAGTATAGACAATAAGAATGTGAAAGAAGGTAGGACAAGATTTGAAAAGGTATTAAGGGTGGCGGCATAAAAAGAGCATAGGGAAGTGTTTTAAAAGTGAGAAAGAAAGGATTTGTTACACATACAGAATCGGGTTGCTTCTGTAATGCATGATAGATTGATAAGCTTTACTTTTGCACTTCAGATTGTTGTACAAGATTTAGAGATTGGCTGTTTTGTAATGCATCCCATATGATCTGGATAATAAAGTATATGATGAAATTATAACATAAGAAAATATGTGGAAGTGTCTTAATATTATTATACTGATTGACTTGGAGAAGAGCAAGATAGGACTGGGAAACTGTACATGGTTTGGGGCAAAGGAAATGGATGAGATATTTGATAAGTTGTGGGATAAGTGGATAAGAAAGAACAGTAAACGGTAAAGAGGATGGAATATGCAAGCAATGTTTGGAAGTGCTGGAAAGTAACAGGCACAGTATAGTATCTGTATAGCAGGTTTTGACAAAGATGATATGCAACACCAAGGTGAGTATATAGGAGGAGGGCTGGGAAAAAGATGAAACTTTCTATAGATGTAGAAAGCAAGTGACAAACAACAAACCTCTATAAATACTTTTAGGCTTGTGGAGGGAGACAATGGAATATCAGGACAGATTTATGATGATCAAGAGATCATAAACGGTTATAATTTCAGTATTTAAGAGAGCGAGAGCAGAATGATGGTGTATATGTTGAGGGGGTGCAGGTCTGATTAAAAGAAAACAGTGCAATTTGGAAGATCACAGAAAATGTGACCATTGAGTAAAGGTGGTAATGAAGCGGTTGAGTGAGATTGTAAGAAGAATGATGGAAATAAAGTTGGGAAAGACATTGGGCTGGTGGTGAATTATATGAATTCAAGCAGAGAATGGAACTGAAATTGATAGAAAAGGGATTGTGGTATATTGAACTGATTCTTACATAAGAAGAAGGCATGAGGGAAAGAAACTTAAAACTCATATCATTTTGCTGGTACTGTGCCACAGATGAATATGATATATTTTGTCATTTGCTTTAGAAAAGCTGAGGAATGTGGTCAGCAAAAGATCTGCTAAGATTCAGAATAAACATAAAATGAAAGAAAAAAAAGTTGTAAGGGTGGCAAAAAGGCTAAACCTGGCCGATGGCAGTAATTTGGAATATATCAAATGAAATGACTGCAGGCATACTTAGATGTGTGCAAATGGAAAGCAGGTTATGGTGTTGCAGTATTTACTATAGGGATTGGAGTTAGTGATGGACACAACAGCAATGAGACACTATGGCATCTGAATACGAATTGTGGAGTTAAACTGTTTTGTTATGTATTTCTGTTGATTCTTTATAATGCAAAACTTATGACAAAATAGAGAGAAGAAAAAGATGACCATACATTGCAAGACTAAGCCTTCCGTTCTGTGATTCATCACTGGAGAAAACTTGACTCATGATTCCTGATGTTTTGCAAAGCTGTTTGTACCTTACTAGTGCTTACCAGTGCAGTTCAAATTAATCATCTTATTTAATACCCAATCAGGTTTAAAATAATTGCAGCTGTGAAATACATAGGAAAGGCAAGAGATCTGATATCATCAACCAACCGAGTTGGCATGAATGAGAACAAGTTAATTCAGTGTGCCATAAAATCATAAAACCAGCTCTGTAAGCCACTTATACAGTCTAGCACATCATGAACCCTATGAGCATGTGAATGCAAACCCAGGAAACATGATCATTCATGCCTGACTTTTTCAAACAGGTTCTGTTTTTAGCATCAGCATGCTTCATTTTTTCCAGTTTATATCTGCTTTTTACTGATTGGCCAGTATTACATATTCATTCCAGTTCTAGCATGAGCATAACAGTGACCAAACAACCAAATAATTTTGTCCCACTCCTCACATAGAGAACTTCCTGTCAATTAAAAAATTATCTTGTCCAGCATTTTGTTTCTGATCTTTCACTGAGTGCTATTTTCCTGCACAACCACTGATTCTAACTTTAACCTTCTCATTGAGATTCCCCTTCTTTTCAGCCACACTTCCCAGATATTCAAAGCTGTTAATCTGTTATTGTATTAGCTTTTCTATTTCAGTTTTCAGGTTCTTCTGGTTTACTCCACTCGCTGCAATGGCCACTATCTGGTGTGAGGTCATTTTCATCCCATGTATCTTCAGCTTTGCATTCCAACCCACTACCATTTGCTGAAGCCCCTCTTTAGGGTCTGCATGTACTGGCATATCATTGGCATACTGCAGTTTTGATGATATGAGCCATCCAACCTATTTGCCGATGTAATGCATTTCAATATGGACTGGAGTGGGCTTTGAACTCTACTTTGATACACTGCATTTCCCAATGGCAACTCAACTTTGAGTCCAAACAATATTAATATTTGTGTCAGTGGGTCCTTGTACATAGCTTGCTCTAATTCTATCAATGTTTCCTAGGTCTTGAACTATCACAGGATTGCCCAAGTCAGCTTTATTGGGATCTTGTTATATTCTTTCTCCATGTCTGTGAATGCCCAATTCGACTTTTTCCTCATATCCAACTTCTCACTGTGAGCATCTGGTCAGTTGTATTGCATCCTTTCCTGAATTCTAGATACCCATCTACTATTTTACTTTCTGCTACACTGCACATTCATTTATCAGTCATCCTGTTCAGCTCTTCATTCATTGTGCTAGGAGTTTGTTATCCTTATATTGCCTACAGTTGTGAATACTCCCTTTGTTTTTGCACACTGGCACTAGAATGTGCATTCTGCAATGTTATGGATCACATATGGAGAAGAAAACATTTAGGAGCCATTTCTCTTCAATGCACCCAACATCTTAATCATATTTTCCCTGATTTCACCTGAGACTGACTCCTGACTTCATTGTCCTTAATCCCTTCATACTTTTCCGCTGTATCTATGATGAAGTAGTACAGCTTATGTGAAGTTTTCTTTTTTTCAGAAACCTTGATTTCCTCTAAACTGGTTAGCAGAGTGTTGCTGCAATCCCTTAGGAATAACATCTGGCAAGTATTTTCTTTAATTTAATATAGCTGCCTTGCAGTGTGTGTGTGACAGAGCATCTTTACGCCATCTGCTGAATCATGTTCTAGAAGCCAGTAGAAGATTCTTTGATGCCTTCTGTTTGCCATTGCAACCACTCTCTTTGCCTCATTGTTAACCAGACTGTATTCCTTCTTAGTCTTTTCCATCTTTTCTATATCCTGCTTCCTCCTGCACTTCACCTTACACTTCTTCCTTCACTTAGTCTTACTTTAGATAACTTCCTCAACTTCTGTATTCCACCACCAGAGGCTTGACCATACATGTTGCTATTCTTTTGTGGTTCTATTTTTTTATTCTTCCTGAGGTGCTAGAGACATGAGTCTTTCTTTGAACTCCTGCACTTTTCCTCCTGTCAACTTCTAAGTCTTCGTTCTAGTCTCTGTTGACGTTAGACCTTTCTCTGACCACTACCAATGTTTTATGGGTAGCACCAACCTTTTCACTAATGATGATTTTGCCATCTCTGATTTGACTCCAGTGTCCTTTCTGTAATAGGAAGAAGTCTAGATGTATATGCTATGTTCTTACTTGTTCTCTTTTGGTAAGCAATGTGTTCATCATCTTTAAGCTGTTTGCCAGAGCCCGGAAATTGCCTTTCCTTCCTTATTCCTTTTGCCACAACCATGAGGACTCAAGGCATCCTTATTTCCTGTTCTGTCTTCATTGATATGAGCACATGAGTCTTCAATACAAACTGCTGGCAAAACAAAAAAAAAAAAGACGCGTCCAAACACATAGCCTCCATATTTAACGCTATTTTGGACACATATGATTCTTCATACTTAAAAAATGCCAGAATTTATAAAAACTTCATGCACATTTTAAAGGACTTCATGTGTGTTACTAAATAAATGTCACATCCCTTAGTTGTATGCATCACTCCCTTTTGTATAAATCATTCAGGCATAAAATAACTTGCCAATGCACTGAAAACAAAGTTTTAGATTAGCTGAAGAACACACTCTTTTCTATCTTAACATATGGCATATAGTGTGTTTAAGGAAATGATTTTCCTCTGCAAAGTGCAAAGTTATCAAGTGGCTGACAAGTGGCAGATGGTCTTAAATGTTGTATACAGATGCTGTAGTGTGAAATGGCTGTCACAGCATTTGCAGATGGTTTTCCACATCTTTTTTTTCTTGCCAGTGGCACACATTAAATAAAATATATATAATTTATTTAAATTTTAACTCTGTCTGTCTTTCGGTAGAACATGCCAAACATGTTGTTGAATGGCCAAATGAATAACGAGATGAAAGAAGACCATTGCCCTGCCTGAGGGTGATGAAAATTAAACTGAAAAGACCACAGAGATGAGTACAATTGCTGTATAAACAGTTGATAACTTCGGATAACAATGCAGCAGCAGCAGTCTTGCAGTTCTATCTTATGGCAACAATGAGGAGTTAAATGAAGCAGTGTCCTGCAAATGGTAAAGTCTCATTTTCTTTGTTTTATTTATGCATTTGTCTTAGGAAAGGCAGCCATTGTAAAACATTTCTGTACAAGCAAAATAGCCGTTTGCTAATCTATGTACAGACAGCAGATTTTCTGTTTTAATGAAAACACGGGGAGCATATTTTGCATGCTGTAATTAAACAGCCCAAAAACATTTCAGGCATTATATAATAGAAAATATTTAGATTTAAATTTTTAAAATAGTATATGATTTGTAAACATAAATGATAATAATAATTAATAATAAATAAATACACTCAGGTTCCTCTTTTTACTTAATAACAGCATATAATGTAAAGAAATACTGTAGTCTTACAGTGTTACATAATCACATTCACAGTTTTATATTCATTTAAGCATGCTTTATAGAAAAGATAAAAAAAAAGCATACAGTGTTTAGGGGCACATTAAAATGAGCATTAATTTTTATTCTGACATTACATAAACTCTGATTCAGTCATTAACAGAATTGCTTCCTTGAAATCTTAATATGATACTGTGCTTGAGCATGAAGTCATTTAAGTAGCATAAGTTCATAGGTATATACTAGGTTAATGATCACCAGGGCCTTTATAAGCCTAGCAGTTTAATTAATCTCAGATGTGTCCATATGTATCATGAGCATTTACTAGGAGGGATTTGTCGGTTAGGAAGTTTCTAGAGGTTATAGTGGGTATGTTAGTTTGGGTATTACCTTTTGCCTCTGTCAATCAGAGACATAAGGGCCAGACCCAGGGTGATTCTGGTTTCCCAACCATTGGTCAAGGTTACATTTAAATATGGTTAGGATGTACTCTGCTTCACAACGATAGGGAGCTGGTCCAAAAGCATAGGGATCCTCTGAAAAACATATCTGTCTTTCCAACCTGTCTTATTTATGTCACAAGCAAAATTTGAATTCTTGGATTTAGTGGTTCTGATGCTCTTCATTTTGTAGATGTGCAAAAGGTTAATCAGAACTGGATCCAAGGATGCCTTGTATGCCAGGGATGGATCAATTCTCTGTATCCTGTAGGAGACAGAATATGGCGACAGAGTATAGAGATAAGGCTTTATGGTGATCCATAAAGGAAAATGCATTTATACCCTGGGCTCTCCTCATAAGGAAACTTTATGGGCATTGCAACTGTTGCATATATCTGGTCATATACATACCAAAGGGGGGATTATACTCAATGATTTGTCTGATTAGGCTGAAAGTGGCACAATGATTTCCTTGGACCTGGATGCCAGGCCTTCACTTTTAAGATGGGTGACACAGAATGATTTTCTTACTACATTAGCAACATGTTGGAAAAAAGTCAGATTACTGTCTGCATATGTTCCCAGATCTCTGACTGTGGGGTCAAATTCTGGGGTAGTCATATTGATAGGGTAATTATTCTGGGTGGCAGTTTTCCCAAAATGCACTATAATGCAGTTTTTGGCACTAAGGTTTAGTCTGTGACTTTGGCACCAGCCATTTGTCTGTGTTAGACCCTCTTGTAAGATGTTTGGGTCATGGGGAAATCTACGATAGGTACCAGTTTACAACTATCTGCAAACATGGTCAGCCAAAGGCACTTAACATCAGCCTTTACCTCCAAGAAGTAGATGCCAAATAGGAGCGGACCCAGCATGGATCCCTGAGGTATCCTACTGGTGACCAGTCTCTTAGTAGAGGTGGTAACACTAATTTTGACTTCCTGGGTCATGTGTACTAACCATCAGACAATCCAATGAGTGCTGTAGGGGTTTATGCCAAACTTGGTGAGCTTATCAGCTATAATCAAATGGGGTAAAGTATCAAGCACCTTAGCCATGTCCACGTAGGCTGTATGCATCTATTTCCTCTCATCCTTTACCCTAGAGACCTTCTCAAAGAAGTCCTTCAGGCTTATCAGGCAAGACCCTCCCTTGTCAAAGCCTCACTGGGTTGGGTCCAGTGTCCGAAGGTTGTCTGTGTTTTTGATTATCATTTCCATGATAATTTGTTCCATGGCTTTGCATAATAGACTAGTCATACTTCTTGGTCTGTAGTTTCCCTGGTCAGTTGATGATCTGCCCTTATGAACTAGGGTAACTATTACAGTCCTCCATTCTCATGGTACAAAGTTTGTTTTGAAGCTATTGTTGAAAAATGACTCAACTTCTCTCTGCAATAGAGCTAGATCATATCACTGCACTATTTTTACTTCCAAAAACACTAATTATTTGCAGAATCTGCATGGACTACATTCCTTAAAATCTGTTGATTTCTTCCAGTAGTATGAACCCATAGTACATGCCACAATAATTAAATAAATGTTATAGCATTGTCTAGAATTCTCAAATACCATGTACATGGATTTAGGCAATGAGCTACTTCAACTGCCCTCCCTGTCTTAAACATTTGTGGTTTACTCTGAAATGCTCTTTCTTGATGATAATCTTTGTTTATATTTTTTGCAAATTTATAACTCTAAATCTACAGTGCATGGCTCATTTTTAGTAGACTCCTAGTATTTTGATTACCAAGCTAGTATATTAGATTGGGGTGACACAGTAACACAGTGAGTAGCATTGTCACCTCAAAGCAAGAGTTGTCTGATTTAATTGTTGATTGGGTGCCATTTGTGTGGAGTCTGCAAGTCTCCCATGTGATTATGTGCCTTTTCTTCATCTACTCTAGTTTCCTCCCACATCCCAAAAACACATTGTATGTAGATTGGTGACTGGATTGCCCATAAGAGTGTGTGTGTGTGTGTGTGTGTGTGTGTGTGTGTGTGTGTGTGTGTGTGTGTGTGTGTGTGTGTGTGTGTGTGTGTGTGTGTGCAAGTGTGCGTGTGTGTGTGTGTTGGAGACTACTGTCACATGATGTAACAATCTGCATAAAAAAATTGTAGCTCTTAAGTTTAATTTATATTACTTGCATGGAATTATCGGATCATTTCTTTGAAAAAAAACTATGTAAATGTTTTTTGCTTTTCTCTAAATCTCCACCAAAATATACAGGGGAAAAAAGTATAACACAATTTGTTATGAGATTTTTGCATTCCTTTCTGTGTTTTTTTTTCCTAAGATTTTGCTCATTCACAAGAAGTCTGATGATTTAGCATTGCTGAAATACTATGCAGCCCTTGTATACAAGGTACATTTTTCAGAAAAGCTTGCTTGACTAGCAAGACTACTGATGTGTATGATACATTTCTATAAATATGTCATCATTTAACTCAGTTCCAAATGTCTGAACAAGACTGCATACTGTTTTCTTAGTTTTACCAGTAAACAAAAACAAAAAAATAACCGAAATCTGTAAAGCTAACCAGGATACGTAGTAAAGATGCAAAAAAACACATTTATTGTGACATTTTACCGCTTTCATCTCACAATGAGACTTCATCAGAAACAGAAACAATCCAATTAATCACGTTTAAATGCTGAATAAAACCATGACGTCACTAATCAAACTATTAGATTTAAAGAAACATATTCATATAAATCTACAACACTACTAAACCTCTGATTTTATATTGAAGAAATTCATGGATTTGATATATTGAACATGATAAACTTCTATATTGCTTTAACCTTGATGTTAATGTATATAATAATATTTATACTCCTCTAATAAAATTAATTATTATACAAAAAACACATCAAAAATGATGTAAAATACAATGTTACATTAAACTAAGACCTATATTGTCTTAAAATCATATATAATATTCACAAGTAGAAAAAGATACTTTAATAAATCTAACAATAATAAAAAACTGTATATAATAATTTGTATTATATATTTTATAATCTGTTGGCTCTTTCCAAAAGCATGGGTACCAGTGATACATGATCATTTAAACCAGGTGCAAACATCACGGTTAACCTAAATTGCCACTGGCTCTCTTTCTTTTTCAATAAATTCTTCCAATCACCCCCTCTTGGGTTAACATGTACAATATCTAAAATACCAAATACAAATTTGTCAAAGTTTTCACAAACAACCGTATATCTGTACAATGCATTAGTAGGTTTTTGATTTTTTATATCATTCAGGTGTTCATATATTCTATTTTTCAACATGCGCTGCGTTTTCCCTACATAAAAATGTCCACTTGTAGTGCACCATGCCAAATACACTACTCCCCTTGTATTACAGTTGCCCTTCTTAAAGACTATTCTACTCCTAATATTATTGTCCAAAACTATATTAGATTCTTTGTTTATCTAAGAGCAGCAGGCACATATACCACATTGCTTAGTCCCTTGTATAACTGTTATTGTATTCTCTACTCTATATTCCAATAGCTGTTTAACATTATAACCCACTTTGTTGATAAACCTAGGTTTATTCCCTACTTTGTTAACAATTTCCTTATTTGTCTTAAAAATGTTCCAATTTCTTTCAAAAGCTTTACGAACCATACTTGTATTCATATTATACTGTAAAACACAAGCCTTACTGAAATTCTCTGACATACCATCAAATTCTTTTCTACTACTTACACTCATCATATCCGGGCAGGTACTGAGCGATGGTTTGTATTTGGTCCCCCATTGAACATAAACTTCTTGAAGAATTCTTTCCAACATGTGCAATGGATAACCTCTTTCCAAAAACATGTTGGAAATAACAATAAACTCATTAGCCAAATCTTCCTTACTTGAAGTCATCCGCACCACCCTAATAGCCTGTCCTTTAACTATACTTATTTTCTGTCCCAGGGGGTGTTCACACTCAAAATGTAAATAAGCATTACAAAAAGTCTTTTTTCTGTATACTTGTAATTTAAATATATAATTTTCTTTAGATATAGATGTATCCAAATAGTTAATAATATTCTTACCATACTGATACGTAAATTCTAGAAAATTAGTACTAGAGTTAAGATGTTCTATAAATTTGGGAATTTCTTCCTCTATACCCCCCCCACAAAATACAATAACAGTTATACAAGTGACTAAGCAATGTGATATGTATGCCTACTGCTCTTATATAAACAAAGAATCTAATATAGTTTTGGACAATAATATTAGGAGTAGAATAGTCGTTAAGAAGGGCAACTGTAATACAAGGGGAGTAGTGCATTTGGGATGGTGCACTACAATTGGACATTTTTATGTAGGGAAAATGGAGTGCATGTTGAAAAATAGAATATATGAACACTTGAATGATATAAAAAATCAAAAACCTACTAATGCATTGTACAGACATGCAGCCGTTTGTGAAAACTTTGACAAATTTGTATTTGGTATTTTAGATATTGTACATGTTAACCCAAGAGGGGGTGATTGGAAGAATTTATTGAAAAAGAAAGAGAGCCAGTGGCAATTTAGGTTGGCTGCGATGTTTGCACCTGGTTTAATGATCATGTATCACTGGCACCCATGCTTTTGGAAAGAGCCAACAGATTATAAAATACATAATACAAATTATTATATACAGTTTTTTATTATTGTTAGAGTTATTAAAGTATCTTTTTCTACTTGTGAATATTATATATGATTTTAAGACAATATAGGTTTTAGTTTAATGTAACATTGTATTTTACATCATTTTTGATGTGGTTTTGTATAATAATTGATTAATTTTATTAGAGGAGTATAAATATTACTATATACATTAACATCAGGGTTAAAGCATTATAGAAGTTTATCATGTTCAATGTATCGAATACATGAATTTCTTCAATATAAAATCAGAGGTTTAGTAGTGTTGTAGATTTATATGAATATGTTTCATTAAATCTAGTAGTTTGATTACTGATGTCATTGTTTTATTCAGTATTTAAACATGATTAATTGGATTGTTTCTGTTTCTGATGAAGTCTCATTGTGAGATGAAAGCGCTAAAATGTCACAATAAATGTGTTTTTTGCATCTTTACTACGTATCCTGATTCGCTTTACAGATTTCGGTTATTTTTTTGGTTTTGTTTTCTTAGTTTTGTTTAGGCAATCTGGTGTATAAAGAAACAGACTTGCAAGAAGCAGATGGTAATTAAATATAACAGAAATGTCAATGTAATATGAAGAACAAATATGTGATATATACCAGTGCTGATACTTGCAAAATTTTAAAGAATAAGAAGTTAAGGAGTTAATGCTGTACACTGTAGGTGGTGTTTTTTATACAAAAGAAGCAGTCCATAATAATTTGAAATCCATAAAATAATATTTTAATGTACTTTTCTTTTTAATTATTAATTTAAATGCAATTTTATAGTGCAGAATAACTTGTGCAATCCTCACTAGAGTACAGATATCTGTATGTTTATTCATGCATATCCATGTTTGCAGATGTTCCATTATAGATGCTTATATATAATATATTCCATTTCAGCACAGTATTGTGGTTGCACCAGTGAGAATGTGTGATTGTACAAGTGTGAATGTATACTTTTAGTTGATATGCTTTTATGTAATGATAAGTGTTCGCTTTACATGTTTGAAATGCTAAAATATCGAGTTTTAGAATTTCGAGCTTGTAAAGTCGAATGGACAGAAATCGCAAATCCAAAAATGTCGAATGCAGAATGTAAAACTCACGGTATGGATAACGCATTAAGTAAGTGTACCTTTTTAGGGTTTTGGGGAGGGTCTGTGTGTATTTGAGTGTGTTGGGATGTTTGAGGTGTGGGTTAGGGTAGGTGTTGTGCAGTGTGAATGTGTTAATGTTTGGAGTGCTGGTGTTCGTGTGTATGTGATGTGTGTTTGTGCGGGGGGTTGTGGAATGTGCGGTGCTGGGTTGTGTGTGTTATGGAGTGTTGTGAAACCTCGGAGTTACTATATATAAGTAGGGCTGGTGTGGGGGGCACAGCCCTCCACATTGAGGGTGCAGGGGGGCTTGCCCCCCCTACATATACTAAGGTTATGTGTGTGTATGTGTTTGGTTGTGTGCGTGTGTGTTATGTTTGTTGTAGGGAAGTGTTGGGAGGTATGTACATTCATGTATGTATGTATGTGTTTTGTAGGATGTGGTGTGTTTTTCAGGATTTTGGGGATTTGCAATTTTGGGTGTCGGGTTTGTGGATGCTCGGTGTTTAGGGTATTCAACTTCATAGTTTCCTGATACTAAAATTCGATATTTCAGTATTTCGAGATTATGAAGTTAATCCAATGAGAAATACTTCAATATGATACTATGTATCATTCTCAAATCTTCACCACCAAAGGTGACACTAATGTTTAATTTGCATGTATTGATTTTCATTGTATCTTGTATTATAATGCACCAATGGAGCTTCTTTCCTAAAGCCTCTGCTGAAAAGGGGTTGTACACCCAGGTGGATTTTTTTTCTTGTCAAGAAATGACAATAAATAAATGCAAATAAATAAATAATACTTACCTGAATTAACAGTGCTTGCTGTATGGGTCTAGTGCTGACTGTTGAGCAATAAATAAATATTTTGCTCCAACTTCAATATATTACATTTAAGCTTAAGAGTTCATCTTGAACAATGCCCTCCTCTATATTTATTGCAGTCAGCATTTATATTTTTACCTTTGGAAAAAATAAACAGTCAGAGGCTGAAGCACTTTGACAAGTGTGGACAGGTGTTCACTTTTTAAAATACTTATCCTGGGATTCATTAAGACCTACACTAAGTGTACTCTCTTCTGAGTGAACAGACAACACAAGTATAATGCATTCCTTCTTCTTCCTAATTTTAGTTCTCCTACTGATTTTCTTGCCTTAAAAATTGAGAGAGGTTCATAAAGGTTACTGCAAAACTTAGACTACATGTGCACAGTGTAATCCTTATGAGCCACTAGAAAGCACAGAAGATGTGGTAGAGATATTCTTGAAAACAGATCATGTACATTTAGTGTAGGAGTTAATGAATTCATTAGATGAGTCTGTTGAAGATGTCAGTACTTTCTCCACACATTGATAGACTTACATATCCTGCATGGCTTGGGTACATCTCTTATCAGCATCTACTGCCTTATATCATTATGTTCCATGATTCATATCTACATAGTGACACAGAATTTTAACATAATGCTACATGCATTTTGACATCTGCACTTTGTTAGCATGCTTTTATTTGTACTGTTAGCATTTTTTTATTTGTTTTAGTTTTACTATTGAATATATAAGGTCCAAACTATTTCATGTAATCAAGCATCTCACAGCATTAGACATGTAAACCGATATAAATGTTCACTGTCTATTGCTTTAACATATATAGGACTAGCAAACTAAGCGCTGATGATGCTGCTATCACTTTTCTATGTACCATTGCGTTCCTGATTAATACACTCTTCCTAGAATAATATTTTACCCATCCTAGTACAAACTTTTATGCTCACTTATACCTCAAATCTGACCTGTATAATTGTTATGCATGCTAGAATTCTTTACAATTTCAATTTAAGAAGTCTTGACATAGTCAGAGCTACTTCACTCTTCTCCCCTTCCCATTCCTACTTGAACCTTGCCCCTTGCTGCCATCTGGCTTCCCAGTCCAGTTTTTTTTCTCCTTCTGGAGATCACTGTCCCTTTCTCTTTCCTTTTCCCCCTATCTAGTGCCAATTTCTGCTCAAGCTTCTTGTCTTTAAATATGCCATCCAAACCTCCCAAAAAGCCCATAACAACACCTGTTCTTTCATCTTACTATCTTGGTTCAGCAGTAGTGTTGTTGCCTCACAGCAAGAGGTTCTCTTTTTCAATTCTCAGCTGGAGTGCCTTCTGTGTGGAGTCTGCATGTCCTCCCCGCGGTCGAGTGGCCTCTGAAAGACATGCATGAATGAGTGTGCCTTCGCTGAAGGTTGGGCATCGGGCTGGCAACTCGGCACCATAAAAATCTACTGCCAATCATTGGTGGACTGGAGTTCTGCTGCTGCGACCCGTAACCGTGAAAAGCCAAAAAGACAAACAACAACAACTATCAGTATCCCTTTATTTTCTTAGTCTGTGTTCTTTAGCCTTTTACCTTAGTAAAGTAACAACTCACCATCTAGTTTACTCCAGTACTGGCTGTACAAACTATCTTCCCTGTTCTGCTATGACTGCACCTGGCTTCATTATCCTGCTCACATTCTCACATTGCACCTGATGGTCCATTTTGAAATTCCAAAAGTTTGAACCTCTAAATACTGAAGCCCAGGGGATCGAAGTTTTCAAATCTCAAAACTTGTCAATGGAGGCCACCGTACAGTGCAGAATGGGAACTTTACCATTCTCTTCTTTGTAGTGCAATCTCGGTGTTGGTATATTTAAGTAGCAGGGGGTGTGGGGGGGCACAGCCCCACATATGTGAGGTGCATGACTTCTAAAGTTTTATCTGTTAGAATTTTTTTTTTGTTTTGAGATTTCAAAACTTGGATCCTCTGGGCTTTGGTATTTAGAAGTTCAAAGTTTTGGAATTTCAGAATTTGAAAGTGGACCCGCACCTGAACAGGTGCAACAGCTATTTGTCCTTCTCTCCAAAGACTAAAGACTGATATACATGAAGCAAAACCACTATTTTTTTAGACCTTTCTTTATGCAAAAAAAAACAGACTTGGTTTCCAGTGAGATATGATCACATTCCAGGCTCACATAAAACTTTATCCCAAACTGCAAACTCAGCTCTGTATTCCAGTAGAATGTGGGCTGAGGCTAAAGGGCTTTTGTTACTGCATACCAGTATGAGGAGTACTGTTGTCAAATTATTCAAGCTTATTCCAAGTCCCTGCTGCAGGGATCTTGCCAATAGAAACTCTAAATATATTTGATACCTTAATTTCTATCTTATGCTCCTTCATCATGGCAACAAATGGTAAAGCCTTTATGAATCATGCTCACAAATGATAGCAGGGCAGGGAAACCCCATGGTGTACTGCTATCCCCATATGCCTTGCCCATTGTCTACAAACTGCCTCCTAACCTAGCTATAGATATGCACAAGAACATCAGAGAAACTGCAAACATGTAATAATAATTCTCAAGAAACACTGCACATGCTCCAAAACTCGTTAGACAAGTGAGGACTGCTTATGTACATTGTAACCATATAGATCAACTTCTGTGCTTAAGAATTCTGGACTAATCCAAAAACAATGGGAGGACAATTCTGCCCGGGGGGGTCCACCTGTGTCCCTCTTGGACAGGGCAATAGGTGTTGATCGTGGAAATAAGGATAGAACTTGGCTAGGCTTGTTAGAGCCCTAGGGCCATTAGCCTAGTAAGTTCCTATGATCCTATGACAATGAATCAAAATCAAGGACAGTTTTGAAATTTTTCTGTAACTCACTTCAAAGGTTAATAATTTAAAAGTTTTCCATCAACGCTGATTTTCTGAACAATAGGATGTATGCACATCTAATGAATAGCATTGCTGACAGACAGTAATCATCAGTGATTTGCCATAAAAATCAAACATCTTATGAGGGGGGAGGGAAAATAAAAGGCAAAATCAGGGACAATAGAGAAGTATAATACTCACAAATCATAGCTGAAATGTGGTAATCAGTATGCTATACTCACAAAACATAGCTGAAATGTGGTAATCAGTATGCTATACTCACAAAACATAGCTGAAATGTGGTAATTAGTATGCCATACTCATAAACCGTAGCTGAAATGTAGTAATCAGTACACTATACTCACAAACCATAGCTGAAATGTAGTAATCAGTATGCTATACTCACATACCACAGCTGAAATGTGGTAATCAGTATGCTACATTCACAAAACATAGCTGAGATGTGGTAAACAGTATGCTATCATTTCAGAGGATGCATAGAATGACATAATTGCAATGCATTTAAATTTGTATTGTATACATTTATAGGATCATAGGATCATAGGAAGTTAATAGGCTAATGGTCTTAAGGCCTTTATAAGCATAGCAAAGTTCTACCTTTATTTCCATGATCAGCACCTATCGTCCCTGTCCAAGAGGGACACAGGTGGAACCCCAAAAATGAATTTATGGTTACCCATCCAATCTTCCAGACTGCATTTGAAGAGGGCCAATGAGGTGCTCTGTTTGACATGAACTGGGAGTCTGTTCCAGAGATGTGGTAACCACTTGGAGACAAATCTGTCCCTCATGCAGATGATCCACATAGGATAAATGCTGAAGATTTTGAGTTTTCCTTGCGAGGATCCTTTGTAGTCTCTCTAATTGCTGCAGGTGCTTGGGAAGGTACATACCAAAAGGGGAATTGCAATTATTGAATAAAACACTTTCAGCTGACTGATCCATGGTGCCAATAAAGGGTACCAAAAACTGAGGGCAAGCAGATTATAGAAGGTTGTAGAAAGATTCGTGTGAATGGTCATATTTTATCATTAGCAATAATGTTATTTAATTTTACTTATTTAGATGTGGGATGGTGTCTGCTTATATATGTATATATATATATATATCTATATCTATATATATATATATATATATATATATATATATAGATATGGGCACTGTGAACTAACATGAATGGCATGGTGCCTGGGTAATTTTTTTTGAACTAGGCTTGTAAAGGCTCCAGGGCGATTAGCCTAGTACCCACCTATAAATCTATGAACCTATGAGTGTGTGTGTATATGTGTATATGTTATATCACAAGTATGCCATTTTGACAATTGTGATTGGTGAAATATTGTAATTTTTAGCCAATGAGGATGGGTTAACAGATTTTTAAATGTGTATGGGAACATGATGTTTAGATTCTGATGAAGTTCCAGGTTGGAAATGAGAGTGCTAAATCTGTAATCTGTGTGAATAAATTGTGGATTGGAACATTACTTTGGGCACCTTTTATTGGCACTGTGGTGTAGTCAGCTGAAGGTGTTTTTTGGTTACTGGTTTTGTGGTTCAGAATCCTTCAGGTTGTCCACAAGATTTTTTAGCATTGTAGTTATTGGGCTGATGAGGGAAGAGTACAGGGAGGTTATAAGTTCTTTTTTTCTGGAGGCAATACCCTTACTTATGAGATGAGTAATAAAGAATGCCCTTCTTACCATTGTGGAGATATGGTGATCAAAGGTAAAGCTGCTATCAACCTGTGTGCCCAGGTCTCTCACCAATGAGTGTGTACTTAGGGTGTTGCTAATGATATGGTAGTTAGCAGGAATATTGCTCTTACTAAAAGGGATAATAATACATATTTTTGCACTGATTTTAAGGCTGTGACTTTGGCACCAATCATTTGTTTGTGTAAGATCCTCTTGTAGGATGTTGACATCGTTTGGAGATTATATGACCACCCCGAGCTTGCAGTCATCAGCAAACTTTGTCAGTCACAGACCTTTAGTTTTTGCTGTTAAATGTTGAAAGAAACCATGATCTTTATTTTTAATTATTATGCCATTTCTACTTGATTTCCTTCCATATGCTAAAGTCAGTAGACGTATGTGAATGCTATTCCTGTATAGTATGGTGTGTTACGGATGTCTGCAGATGGGTTTTCAGATACTAAAATGTGTTTGTAGTTCAGCCTCTATATACTGCCTGATCACAGGTCAGTCTATCTTTCCAAAGAATTTCATTAACAAGATTCATTTTTAAGAATGAAGTTAATGTGTTGGCCTTGTGCAGATCATTGTGCCTATATCCCACTTACGGACAGCATACAATATGTATGAACTCGCCAGTTTAATCTCCCAGATTTCATAACTAAAACATCTTAATATTTTATTGTGAACACCTCAGTCTCAAAGCTGAATATAAAACTTATTTTTATTCAAAAATGTGCAAAATTATTTTTAGAAAACCTTTATTAATCTTAAAAAGAAATTAATAGAAGTGAATGTTGTAAAGAACAGATAGTAACCCATCCATTCTACAGAAACAGGTATGTAAAAAATTCTTGCATACTCATATATTCACCTGTCTAGGCTAGCCATGTATCATGCAAATATATTACCACATGTTAAGGGATAATACAGACGTCTTCCTTGTAATATCATAAATATAAAATATTCAGAATAATATATCAATTCGTCAACACAGATGAAAGCAAAGGTTGCCCCCCGTGCCATATCCTTCAATTGCAGACAACAATCTCCCTTGAAATAAGAAATATTCTTGATCAAAATGAGTTATCTTAGTTCAATAAAAAAGAAAAATCATTAAATTCATTGCAATGCAGATTTGAAAAATGTAACTATTATGGTAAAGCTCTCAAATCTATGTCACGGGGAACAGATGCATATTAAACTTTACATACATCCACAGTACAACTATACCACTGCCAATCAACATTAATTTTAGTCACTAACTGAAATATTCAGTGGAATCTTTCAACTGGGACATTACATGGGTTAACAAAGGTTTCAGGCATATTCTAAGAAATTCTACAAGGGTCTCAATCAAATATACTTTACCTGACACTGTAGTGTGCCATGGAGGACAATCCATTCAATAATGTATTTTGAGCAAGAGGTAAAAAATGCCTTAGCTCATGATCCTTTACTATTAATGCATGCATTAAGGAAAACGAAAGGATTAAATGTTCAAACCAAAAGTTTAAGTATTCTTCTATGTGTTACTTAAATTTAATTAATAGTTGTATCTCTGGGAATTATGAACAGTTGTGTAGGTTTCATAGAAAGTCTATGCAATGTTTATGTGTTAGCGCAATAAGCAGCAGTTATAATCTCATATGCATGCTGCTCACCATGCTAACACAATTACAAGCACGTTTCAATGGCCAGTAATAGTATTGTTGGCCAGAAAACCATCTTAAACAGCACAGGCATACACAGTAAATGGCTAGGTTTGTCTA
Organism: Protopterus annectens; assembly: GCF_019279795.1. Taxonomy (NCBI): domain Eukaryota; kingdom Metazoa; phylum Chordata; order Ceratodontiformes; family Protopteridae; genus Protopterus; species Protopterus annectens. The sequence goes on along the minus strand of NC_056737.1, from coordinate 1,878,927,491 downwards.
TGGGCAAACCTGTTAATCGTGTTCACATGAACAGCACAAAGATCTACATAAGGGAAATAATGCATGTTGTACACAGGCAGACATAGTGGACTGAGTGTACTGTGTACATATATGAATACAAAAATAAGTAAGAGGGGATGTGAAACAGCAAGGGCAACAACAGTACATGAATTGACAGACAGGAAAAGTGTGCTGAGGATAATGTACACAGAAATTAAAGAGATATATACAGAAAGATGTCAGAGAGGAGGGGTGATGTTCCAAGTCTAGTATGATAATTTAAATGAAGATGCTTATGTCAAAAAGGCAACTCTGTGATAATAAAATCTTGTAATGTGTATGTCATAATAAATAATGGTGGTTACTATTCCTGAGCAAATGTTGGTAAATAAAAGCACAATGATATTACAGGATGTGACTCACCTTGTAACAGAGGAGAATTACATGACATGAATGTCATTCACATGCTGAGTTGAGATAACAGTTAAAAAGGACGGCAAATACATAATGGGATATCTGCACAGCATGCATTATATCCAAATAACATATAGGAAATTACAATGGCTCAGCAGCCACAATCACCTTTTGCAGGAATTGAACCCATGCCATCAATGTCAAAAGCTGACCTGTGTATTAACTGTGTAAGCCACAAAAAGAGGTCAAAAACATTTATAAGGAGGGTCACCCTTTAACGGAATTATGCACATCAATATTATAATAGTTGTTCATCCCATATGTAGGTGTGTATGGTATTACAAATGTGAGAGAAGAGTGTGAAAATGCATAATATTCTTGTGTAAGGTACCCCTGCGTGACACAGCTATTTTGCCGACAGATAATAACAGATACAAGCCTCACAGCACAATGTAATGTATTCCCCAGTACTCTGTATTGCCAGCATCTGCCACAGATGGTAGCAATGGGTAATGAGATTGATATGTGAATTAAGAAAGGATACCAGACAATAAATATCATATCATCATGTCAGACTGATGACAATTAAATGAATATGCTCATGTGCGCACAAATGTGATCAAGTCTATAACAATGTTCCATGGTCAAGGACAATTTCTCTATATGTCTATGCACATACAACCCAAGAACTGGAGCACACACGTGTACACCACAGTACTCAATGCATGTGTCAAGGTAGCACTCTCAACATTACAATGGAAGAATAAATGAGTAACTTCAGGAAATCCAAAGCTATGTTCACATGTGTTTTTGTAACATCTCAAGGGATATCACTGATTTGATGTAATGGTTGTTTTATGAGGTCAGTATGTTCACACAAAATGAATCCCTATGCTATAATTGAACATCATGCTGTGCAATGCCTCCATATAACAAGACACATATTAATTACATTTGCCACTGGGGAAATGTTATGACAGCAGTTGAGCTCCACCTATGTGAAGTCATTCAATCAGCTGTATTTAATCTGGCCATACATTTTATCTGCTAAAAGTTGATGGGGAGGCCTCTGCTACTCTATACATGCAAAGTATAATTGGGGGTGGGTGTATTTCATGCTGAACAGTTGAGGTCACAAATGCGTACAGTCACTCAGTGCTGGTTTGGAACACTTGCCTAAGCACTGAGAAAATCAGCACCATGACTGTGCCATGGTATAAGTGCATTGCCAATTATCATACGTATAGCTATGTGAAAGCATTACATCATGTGTATGAATCAAGGAGTATGTGTCCCTGTAATTACTTAGAAAGAATCTTGCTGAATGTCAGACAATAATTGCGTGTTGCTAGGAATACCAAATACACCTGTAACTCCTTTTGTTGTCACTGTGATGGTAGAACTGCATTTATGTCCATTGTAGATATAATCCCACATTGGAAAACATGTTTTACACAGACAACAACACACATTTCATTGTCTAATGTCCTCAGTCCTGAGGAGGTGTTTTACTACAATTGTGATGTAATGACAATCTATTCAAATGACAGCATCAGTTTGCAATACATCCTTACCAAAGAAAATGTAGAATAAACTGTTGTAACAGGAAACAACATCTACACTTGAGCACAGCACATGTGAGTGGCAACAATGTTAACCACATGCTCACTTGACTGTAAGCTGAGATGTTGTGATTTTAACTATAAATTTAACATCAAAGGCAATGAAGATTTGCTGAAATGCAAGGGCAACTACAGATTTATTTGATGACTGTGACATTGCATATTTCAATGGATGACATCTCCATTAATATTAACTTCATGTTTCTGCTAAAACGTGGTTGTACAGTGCACTGTATAGATATATCTAATATGTATTTGTAGCCTGTTCTTCACAGTAAGAGGAAGAAACACACAACCACAGATGACTGTCATTCATGTATTCAAACTCCTCATCTATGTACTTAAACAACCTACACACAAGGGTATTATATACATATGCCACAGGAGAAATCTGAGTGCATGTGAGCCATACTTTGAAAGGACGATATCAGTTGCATCATGCTATGGAGATGTGTGTGCAAAAATGACTTCTACAGCTATGTAGAATTCTAAATACACAATCAGGAGAGTCTCAGTGCTGTATTCAAACTCCCTACTTGTTGACTAGCACAGTCTACACACATGTATTATACACATGCACCACAGGAAAGGTCTGACTTTTGTGGTGTCAGAGTACTTTATTGACATGATAACCTCATCAGTGTGTTGCAGACAATTTGCGTTTGTGGACAGAGTAAAAAGGGGATGTGGGATTCATCTCACCATGTAAATGTTTCTCATAAGTTGGAGTCAAATCAGCACACCTGCTGAAATAATCCTGCAGTGATGCAATGGATTCACCATCTCACATACAAGTTGATTGTTGCGAGATTAGATCCCCCTACCTATATAGTTATAGAAACTAGAAGGCGCAGTACTTAATGTAAGCACCACCACAGAAGTCTAACTTATACAATGTGATAGTTCCCTTTATAGAGGATGGCACCAAACCTCTCTTGCTTAGACAATGTTGGGAAAAAGGTGTGATACTGATGTGGACAAATCCTGCAGTGTAAGATTAATGCCAGGCTACTATTTTAACAATTTCAGTAGTAGTTAAGTCATATTTGCACAGTTGCATAAACATACATACAAATTGACTGCCATGAAGTTAGAACCACCTAATTAGCACCTATCTAGCTATGCAATCTAGCAGACACAGTACTTAAGGCACATTTCACTGCAGAAGTCTGACTTATGCAGTGTGAAAGTACACTTTATACAAGATGAGATCAGTGTGGTTTAGTAGAGAAGATGTTGTTGGGAGAAGGGTCTGAAATTAATATGGAGTCACCCTGAAGTTTAAAATGAACTGCAGACTACTGTACTGTAGACTGCAGTAGTTCAGGTCATATCTGCACAATGCCCCCCCCACAAACACACACACACATACACACACAAACACAAACACATGCACAAAGTTGACAGCTGTGAGAGTAGAACCACCCTACATATCTTGCTATGCAAACTGGAGGACACAGTACTTAATGCAAGCACCTCTGCAGAAATATGCCTTCATAGTCTGACAGTGCAGTGCAGATAAGATTAGTGTCTCATTCTGTGTCAGAGATGATATTGTGATGTTTAAGGTTTTATGCAAATCCATGTTTCTTAATAAGATGGAGTAAGGTCAATGTCATGCTCAATAACACATACATGCATACATACTGTTGACTTATGTCAAGTATGCTGTCATTAATGTATATGGCAGAACTGACAGTGACATGTACCACCCTGTCTTGTGTATATCAGAAACACACACACTTGTGAAACATGGGTTGGACAATGAATCATTCATGGATTATGAGGTTAAGATCACGGCATGCAAACAAAAATTAATGTTACTGATATTAGCTATGGTATGTGCTCATATGTGAATCTGGCCTGTCAATACCAAACAGTACTTAATGTGCCTATACAGTAGGGATAAATAATGATGCTTTCTGCATTTCAAGGCTGTATGTAGTTTGTATATCATTTGTAAATATTAGTGCTGCAGCACAGAGCCAATTGTCCAAAATAAAGAGATCATTTAGCAACACAGTTCACTGCATTTCACATTATACATTGCACAATTTCCATGTAATAAAATATCATCCATTAACAATATTTATTTTTGTTCCAAATCACTTCTGAAAGTGCAATGGTGAGAAATGTATTTGCACGAAGGTTGACAAAGAGTTAGTGCATGCATAATGATACTTTGATATGTTGAAATAAGACTGTGAAATACCAGTGTTTAGTGGTGTTCAGTTGTGCTTTGCATGTTTTATTATACCTTTCCATGTTAGCTCCAAAGCTCAGTTCAAAAATTAAGTGCTCTGCTTACCTTCTCCATTTGTGCAATGGTACACTGTGAGCAAACGCAGTTCTCCGCTGAAGGAGAGAGTAAAACACTACATTTGGTGTGGCTTCTGCAGCACAAACAGGCTTAGTGGCAATGTGCATCAATTAGCAGATGATTTTGCAAGCAGTATCAGAATGCGATTATTATATTAACATTTTATCATGAGTTTAAGGATACACAGGAATGAGTATTATACATATGTTTCCAGGCAAAATTATACTGAGATAATTTTCTGCCTACTACACATAAACATGCTTCAAGGGAAATCACAAGTTAACTAGGTGTGCAATGAAGTGTAAGGCAAACAAACACAGCCTTATGAAATAACATCTGAAGTACCATTTAGCATGTCATAATACAGTTGTACATTGTCAGATGTTATGCAAATGCTGAGCACTACAACTGAAAAACAGAATGGGCTTAGAGAGATACATAGGTAATTCATTCACAGGAAAGACTGTTATAAAACAGGCAATATGAATTTCACCTAATGCGGGATATGAACTTTTGTCAAGAATTAAAATTATGTCTACAAACTTGACCATTGTCTCTAGATCCCACCAAGGAAATCTTACTTCACACCTGTCAGTCACACATTTGAAGGGGCAGTGATACTCTATGGAAGATGTAGCTTTTATTCTTCAGCAAAGCGATAGCAGGCAGACAATGCCATAAGATTACATTTACACCCATGTGCCTAATGAATCAAAGAAGTAAAGAAGAACTTGTGAAGACAGACACAGATACAGAGACACATCTACAAGGCTACTCTTATGAGTCATTAATGTACATCTTAATGGTGTGTTCTCAGTAATAGTCAGGATCTGTAATCTGTAATCAGTAAGTGATGGCTGTGGTGGTGAAGAAGCTGTAGGGTAGGCAAAAACTGATGCTGACATGGATAGAGCAAGGATGGTTTAATAATGTGTCCTTATGTGTGTGAATGTGTTTGCAAATGCATGGATGTGTTTGAAAATGTGCCCTTAGATGCATAAATGTGTTTGTAAATGCTTTTCGCAACAGTATTCAACATATGATCATGAAAATTTGGTAATGGTTACAAATTTAGATGAATGTCATTAAAAATATCATAGAAGTATAACTTTGCAGAAAAAAATAACGTTCCTTACATCTGGAATTGAACCATTGATGCTATGGTCAAAAAGCAATCTTTAGGTCAGTGATTTATATTGACACAGCACAGAAGAAGTTGCATATTGTTTCATCCAGTAGTCAAAGACCTGTTTCAGTAACTGTTGTAAAGTATTGCCTTTACTATGCCTTTACTCTGTATTCTTTTTTTTTATTTTATTGAATTTCATAAAGCAAGAATGTGATTTACAAACTCATAGAAATCTAAAGATGCAATATCAATTAACAACACATATGATAATATAAAAACGCATAACAACCAGCAAAAAAACTATCTGCATGGATGCCTAAATTAATATGATTAAAAAACTGTCTTCAAAGTACAAGTGAGCCTATAGAATGTCAATCATCTTTTTCTAGTATTCCACCACTTTTTGCCATGAATTATAATAGGAAGTGATCCTTTCTGTTCTTTTCCTGATAGTAGATAACTCCATCTGGGATACAGACAACACAATGCTTCTGAAGTCTTTAAAAGCTGGGGATTTTTCGTTCTTCCAGTTTGTTGTAATTGTCTTGCAATCAATGACTAAAAGAGTCCATAGAATTGAAAACTTTGCTCTAGATGCACACTGTGGAATAGGGCTGAATCAGAGGTCTGACAGCTGAAACTTTTCTATAAACACTATACCAAAATGTGTTGAGCAATTGATAATCAATGAGCATGTGTTGACAGTCAGCCTTTAATTTAATTTTACATCTCCAGCAAATAATTTCTTGTTTAAACATTAATTTTAACCTTTGTAGAGTCAAAAAAGACCTACGCAAAAATTTCCATGCAAAGAATTTCCATTGGATTGACAGCTTAGTACATTTTAGGAGAAATACGTATTAACTTTTTCACATTATCATCAGGAGTTTAATTATTAACTGTTTTATAATAATCCCAGAAGTTTTCTTTAAAATATATTTTGCACTTTTAGTTAGTTTATACATTTTTGATAAATAACCTTTACCTTGGACAGTGTGATTTACTAAATAAATGAAATATTTAAAAAATTTAGGGACTTTTTGTCTAATAGTTGGACTCACTAACTCAATTTTATTTAAAACATATTGCCTAAGATGCTATATTACTAGCCACATATAACTGTCCAAATTAAAGTTAATTTTATTTTGCTCCATTATGCAACAATTAATGCTAGAAGACTGGCTGCTTTTCTTTAAGAATTTTGATTGTGGCCACATCAGAAGTATTCATATAATCCTGGGTATAAGCAATATGATATAACAAAAAAACCCATGCCTTGATATCTGAATTCTTATTTAGATTATTGTTATATATTTTAGTGGATCTGTAATTTCTTTTTATCAAGGGCTGTATATTCTCTCAACAAGATGAGGAATTTGTTGGATAATAACCCAATGTATTGCAGTGACATTGAATGACTTGATTTCAGCTAAATGCACTCATGTATTTGTTTCCATCATGCTGAGGATGAGGTGTTTAGCCACAAGGATAATGTCTTTATAGCAGATGATAATGCATAAACCTCTATATCTGGAAATGTATGCTCCCTCATCCCATTTAATTAAATAGTGATTAATAACTATTCAGGTTCTACTATGAAACCATAGAAAATTTAACATTTACATGTTAAACTGTTTTATGTACTGTTTATAGGGGGGAATGGAGACTGTTTGTGTGAGATACAATAATGTTGGTAAGATAGTCATTTTTATTATGTAGAATCTGTCCTGCATTGTAAAAAAGAATTTGTTCCATTTTCGTATGAGTCATTTAATATGAATTAAAATATTATTATAATTAGTATTTCATGTCTGACTTGAATCTTTGGTTAACATGACCCCTAAATATTTTTTATTATTGTCAGAGGTAATATATTGAGAAAATGTATTATTTAAATGCTTTTTATCAGAGTTTAAGAACAACAATTTTGTTTTATTTTTATTAATTTTAAGACCAGAACATGACTGAAAATATTCAGTTGATTTCAGCAAAGCAGATAATGAGCAATTATTGTCATTTAATGCTAATAAAATGTTATGAGCAAAAAGTTAAACCTTCATTTTTAGATTATTCCCAGCCAGCATACCTTTAATGTTTATATTCATTTTGATATGATATGCAAAGAGCTCTATAAGCAAGACAAACAGCAAAGAAGACAAAGAACAACCTTGCTTTGTGCCCTTAGTAATTAATGTAGATGTAGACAAACATGACCCGATCTTGACATAGGCAAAAGAATTCTAATAAAGTGATTTTAATAATTGAAAGAACTTATATGACAATCCATAATTTTCTAGATATAAATAATTACAATTAACTGACTCAAAAGCATTGTTTATGTCCGGAATCACTAGGGTCATATTTCTCTTTGTGAAATGTATATAATCAATTAAAGAAAGTTCTCTTTTAATGCTGTCATAAGTATTTCTGTTCTTTATAAATCGTGTTTGATCTTCATTCACCAATGGAGGAAGCAACTGCTTAATTCTGTCAGCATGAATTGACATGAACATTTTGTAATCAACATTCAAAAGGAATATAGGTCTATAAGAGGAACATTCATTAGCACTTTTTCAGATTTTAAAATGGGGGATATTACTGTATACTTTCAAGAAGGAGGTATTTCTAAGCCTTCCTTTACTGAATTGAACACATTTAATAATAGAATTATTGCTTCCTTAGGAAGAAGTTTAAACATCTCTGGAATAATGTTGCCTATACCAGATGCTTTATTATGTTTTAAATTATCAATTTGCGATTTAAGTTCAGACATTGTTATTTATCAATGAACTTGATATGCTAATCTTGTAGTTTAGATTTGATGTTTGTCTTAAGAAAAGACCTTATAATATTTTGTGGATCTAGTTCAACACTTTGTGAATTAATACTATTATAATGTGTTTTATATGTTTATAATATTCCTTCTACATCTGACACTTTCTTCCTAGTGACTGTCATATATACTTCCTTTATCTGGTTTTATTTTATTATCTTTTTAGTTCTATTTGCAATTTTCTTCTGATTTCTAGGATTCATTGAGCTAGAAATGAGTGTAATCTTTTCTAAATCAATTATTGTTTTGTGATGCAGAATTTCTGTATATTTACTTTTATTCTTTTTCAGTTCATTAATTAAGTGCTTTATCCCCTTCTAAATATTAAGTTTTAAACTGTCAATATTTGATTGTAGCTCCATCAAATAATTATTCCATTGTTTTCTCTTATTATTATACCAAGCTAAAGTTTTGCAGTATAAATAAGATTTCAGTGAATCCCATATATACATCTCTGATGTATCATCAGTGCAGTTTATTTCAAGAAAGGGTTGTATTTCTTTGTTAAAAATTACTTAAAATCTTTTATATTAGTTATATAGGATAGTATTCTAGTGAGAACTCTCTTTTGTCTTGTATGTACTCCTAATTCAAATGTAAGGGCATTATGGTCTGAAAAGGGGCAAGCAATTAATTTAACTTTATCTAACTTTGCAGTTAACTCTATTGATAAATATACTCTATCAGTCCTAGAATAAGAATCATGTCTGTGTGAATAAAATGTGTAAAATAGTAAATCTGCACCAGCTAATATTAAATTCCCCTAGAATATTGTATAATGTCCTCTATGTGTTGCTTAACTACTTTAAATCCTAGTCTAGGAATCCAGTATAAATTCATTAATGCATATACTGTCTCATTTATCTCTAAAGTTACCAAGCAAACCATTCCTGCTTTATCTTGATAAGTATTTATAACTTTAGAAATAATGGCAGAGTTCTTCAATAAAATAATGATACCTCTTGTCTTTTGTTTATGAGGCAAACTTGGTAAAACTGAATAATTGCTAATACTGAATTTGCTTAAATCTACTTGCAGAAGATGCATTTCCTGTAAAAATATAAGCTGTGTGGTAGAGATTTTTATATATTTAATCAAACTTCCTCTTTTACAACTATTGTTCAAATCATTCACATTAATGGAAATACATTTCATACTTAAAACTGTTACCTACAGAATTATTCAGCATGTGTATGTGGTACTACTAGAGAAAAATGCAAAAGCATATGTAAAACTGGTGAAAATAACTTGATTACTAGTGAAATTACTATATTTTTAGTATACTTAGGCATCCTAAAACCCAACAAAGTAAGTAAAACTTTAATTATTGAATTAAAGAACAAACTATACACTCTATGGGGTAAAAATAACCTCTAGTCTTGAATTGCTAAGCCATCCAAGTGCACCCTCTAGAACCCCTATCCTATCTACCTTGTCTGTCTATCTAATAGCTTTACTTGTAACACAAAGTAGGCAAATATTAATTTGAACTAGCTGGTCGTCCAGTGCACTTTCGCATGTTTATTTATTTGTTTTAGCCATTTCACACTTACTACATACATCTTTTTTGGATTACTTGAGAAACTCTACTTGAAGTTCCTGTTCAGATAATCTGTCCTCTAGGTCATTTAAGAAATCTTCTATTACAGCAATCTGGGTGTTAAGTTGCACTATCATTTCTTTCAATAATTCCATTTGCTTTGTACTCTCTTCTTTAAAGGAATCCAGTTAATTGTCCATCTTATCTATTTTTATAGATAAATCATTCATAGTGGAAAGCAAGGCTTTTAATTCTTTCATCATTAATTGGTCCTACACACTGTTTTTGGCATAACTCATCTTGAGAGAAAGGCAGCACCCTTTCTGTGAGGTTATTGGCAGGAAAATCAGCAAATAAAGACAAAACAATTCCAAAATACTCTTCCTGGAACTTTAAAGTAAAAATATATTCATAGCTTTGGTAAGTCAACTGGTCCTGGTTTTTAAAATTTACTGTCAGAAATGAATATTAGATAGCAGAGCTAAGGGTAAGTGTTGTTAACCAGCCAGCATCTTGGCCATGCCCCCTTTACTCTGTATTCTGAAAGCACAGGAGTACTGCAGGTGATAGCAACTGACCTGGTTTTGCCATACCACATGAACAGCCAGTCACCATCACTTGCCATCGATGCATGATGCCAAACTCCACACAAAAGCTGAGGACAAAAAGGAAAGCTTTTTAATGTCCATTTCTGGCCATGTGTGTTGTGTGAGATTGTATTTTATGACCAAATTAAATGTGTAAAATGGGGTTGTTAGGAAAGTGGTCCAAATAGGAGTGAACACAAAGGGGAGGACACAGGGGAAAGACTATATAAATTTTCAGGGAGGTAGTGGGGGAGAACCATAGCCATCCACTTCTTCACAGCATAAATGTTGATGTATAGACAAAATGAGCTGATTTTGGACTGAAGTTGGTAAAAACAATAGAATCATGCTGTACAGTCAATTGTACCAATTAAGTGTGCCAAGAAGACACATAGGTGAAGTGGAGAGTTATGTATGGATTGATAATTTTTTGTGGGACAAGTGCCTATTTTTTTTACTTTTATTTTTCCTTCAAAGACAGAGGAATGTTGGGGAAGCTACTTAGGAATGTGTTGGTCTGGTAGGAAGGTTAGGTAAAGAAAGAGAGCAGACAAGCAGGGCAATCTAGACAGACAATGATGGTGATGGCACAAAAGTTTGGGGTACATAATGATTGGGGATAGGTAAGTGGGCATCAGAGATGCATCCACATTAAAATTGAGAACAGTGAGAATCTAGTCCTCACCCTCAGAACTGCCATCACTATCTCCTGTCTCAGTTTCCTGTGTCAGTGCTCAGAGTGGCATTATCTTCATAATGTGACTAAGCATCTTTTTGACATTGCCAATTTTGTCTTTAAGGCCCCTTTCCATACTACTCTCCACCAGCCCTATTAACTCTTGGTGGGTGACAAAATCATCAACTCAACTAATATTATTCTTGAAGAGTACCAGTGCACCAACGGCTAGGGCAAACCTACCTGATGTGGATGGGCTATGTAGGACACAGTTTGACAATTTGAGCACTGACAACTTGGGATCCCAAAGTACTGGATATCATAGCTGCAACCTGTGGAGGGATGGTGACCTTTTTTGCAGTGGTCAGTCTGCATCTCTGTGCTGCATGTCATGTTTTATAAAAAGGAATGTATGACATCAGAACATGGTTTATACATCTAAAATATTACCTCGCCACAAAAAGAGAGAGAGAGAGAGAGAGAGAGAGACAGACAGACAGAACTGTTGGGGTGAGATGCAAAAGAGAGAGAGAGAGAGAGAATTAGATCCATGGCATATCACATGATTATATAATTACAGATGATGAACAGTTATGATTATCCAAACTATGCATCTTTGTTGCATCCAGGTATAATGCAAAGGTCTTACTCTATTGTACCATTAATCAACTGCACTGCTATATTTATTACAGTATTGCCATGTAGCATACAAGTACAATAGTTATTAGGCTGACATTAAATCACAATGCATATGGACCCCGTGCCTTTTTGAGATGAGTTAACCTCTTTTAGTGCACATCATGGTTCACTGCAATGTCTTTGGCAGCTGTACGAAACAGAAGACAGAAGCAGACAAGAGACATGAAAGTATACTGAATGACAGTCATGTCAGGGCACTGTATTCTATATCATTTAATACAGACAGGCCAGAATACATACACAACTGTGGCATGTTAGTAGTCCTAAACACATCCTCACATTGGCCAAGCATTTCCTTCTTGTGCAATTTCAGGTCACTATGGTGGTGATGGAAATTCTCTCCAGTGTGTGGGATGCCAGTTACACTGGAGACAGCCTTGGCTAATTTGTTCCAAACCTCAGCCTTGTACTGAGACCCAGTATAGTCCCTCAGCAGCAGTCTATGACTGTAGCAGTTCACAGGAAGTGTCACAAAAATCCTGGACTCCTCCACACCCCACCTCTGTACTCTAAATTTAGCACCATCATCTCCTGCATCAGCCATGCCTACAGAAGTCAGACAGCAACTCTAAGGATGACTGGCACCAAATTCCAATTTCACATTTAGCATCTAATAAACAAAAACACACAACCATACCAACTGCATTTGTGGCATGGTAAGCACAAAAAGGCACTTGTAAGCAATTCAGAAAGTATTTTTATTAGACAGCAACAAAGGTCTGAGACATTGTAGCGAGATTTGCCATGTATGATGCTGAACATGCTTACACTTTTACAGATGAATGCAAACTGGGCTCCCTGTGGCTACTGGACAAAAAATAACCACACAATGAAGAGAAACCAGCTGCTGAAAGAAATCCATACTTAAATCCAAAATTTATGATTATCTGTCAGTGTTACAGGAAAACCTCCTTTCACCCATCTTTATTACAAACTACATTGTGCAGAACCCATATTTATTACAAACGACATTCAGTACAGAAGGAGATATGCTGTAGAAAGACCTGTATGTGTGTGACTTTAACTCATTACATCCAAGTGACACCTCCACTTTATTGAGCGCTTTCATCTCTGAAGGTTCTGAGACTTCAACAGAATAAATTTGCAAACTCAGTGTCCACACATAAATAGTGATACCAATCAATCAATTAACACAATTTAAGTGAAATAAAACTTCTATATAAAATATCATATAACTTTAAAATTTCAATGTAAAATACAGATTTTCTTTATCTAACCAATGCTCTACATTTCAACACAGGCAAAATATAAATATTTTCATTGAAATAGAACAGAGTGAACTGAAATGGCAATTCAAATTGAATGCGACTGTAGAACCTTTTATTAATGAACATATTTCTTAATGGTATTTTATATAGATTTATTTTTCACTTTAATTGTGTTGATTGATTGGCATCACTATTTATGTGTGGACACTCAGTTTGGAGAGTTATTCTGATGAAGTCTCAGAACTTTCAGAGACGAAATCGCTCAGTAAAGTGGATGGTGTTTTTTATAAAATTTGGATTTAAGTGTGGATTTCCTTCAGCAGCTGGTTTCTCTTCATTGTGTGGTCAATTTTTGTCAAGAAGCCACAGGTAGCCCAGTTTGTATTCAATTATTTCCAGTTTTTGGGTGGATTTATCACACTTTGTTGCACTTTTATAGATGGTCAACACTGACAGCCTCAATGGCTTAACTTGTCATCCTTGGTGTTTTTGGAAGTTAATTAGGATGACCTGGCACATAACGTCTGGAATTACACACTGTAAAAAGTTAGTTGATCAATGTGGGAATGAAACCTAAGGATTAAATAATGGATACATTTCAGAAAAGGTGATTATATGTCAGTGTTACAGGAAGACCTCCTTTCACCCATATGTATTACAAACTACATTCAGTATAGAAGGAGATATGCTGCAGATAGACCTGTATGTGTGTGGGGGGGCAGAGCCTAGATAACCAACTGAGAGCAGTGAATTTTGAGAGCTCCATAAACTGGTATAATAATAATAATAATAATAATATAGGAAAATGTTATTATTTTCAAGTTTAAAATGTCAGAAATCTTTAGCTAAACTACTAAACTACATAAATATAAATTTTGATGGAGATATACAAACATTTTCCTGTCAAGTAACTTGTATATATATTGAGTCACTGAATATGAACAACTCAATTAATTCTCATCCAGATGCTGCTTTGAAAAATGAACTGCAATTGATGACCTCTACCTTACAGGAATTATATTTGAAGATGGATGGCTTTAAAAATGACTTAGAAAACCTCAAATTAAATTCTCAAAAACAGACTGATACTCTTAAAGAACTATTACAGCAACACCATACAAAAATAACAAATATAGAGACTTCTCTAAATAACATTGAAGGGAGCCTCAAAGAGGAAGAATTCCAAAAAGAATTTCTGCTTAAACAGAATACATGGCTGCTTAACAAAATAGATGACTTAGAAAACACAGAAAGGAGAAACAACAATAGGATCTTATGTCTGTCTGAAAACACTGAAGGAGAAGACATTATTTCACTCTTAACAACCTGGATTCCTGAATTTTTAGACTTGAAAGAGGGACTTTCATTTGGAATTGAAAGGGCGCATAGAACGCTGAAGAAACCTGCTTCTAACTCAACAAATACTCCACCTAGATCCATAGTTAAAAAATGTGTTTAATTTCTGGACAAGGAACTAATATTAAAATCTGCTTGGAGAAAATCACCCTTAAAATACATTCAAAGCCTGACAAGGTTTGACACTGGTTATTCTTCCAGAATACTAGAACAAAGGAAAAAAGGCTGGCAAATAATAAAACTGTTGAAACAAAACAACATTAAAGCACAGTTGGCCTTTCCAGCCGAGATAAAAATACTTTTTGCCAAGGAGATGAGAACCTTTAATGACTTAGAAGAAGCTACTATATTCATCAAAAACAACAACATAGTGTCTGTCCCAGAATAAATGGAATGGATGGCCCCTACTCTTAAAAGAATAAAAGAAACAAATCCTTGGACTGATGCTAGAAAGAAGAAACAAAAAATACTGATTCCAAGATAGCTGTCCCCAAAAAATAACTCTTACAACTACATCTCTCAAAGTATCAAGTGACATGGTACACCACTTGTCATCTGTTTTTATTAAAAAAAAAAGGAGGGTTTCTTAAACAACTGAGAAACAATTATAATTTATTTAGAATGTTCAAAGAGTCCAGTAATTCTTCACAAACAAAGGTAGGTCAAGATAGGTTACTATTTACATTATATATAAGCCAAACAAAGCAACATATAATATAAACATTGACGTTTCTATTCCCCTGTTCCTTTTTCATTGTTTTACTTATAATAATTTAAGTAATTAATTAACTAATTCAACAAGGTGCCATTCATCAGCATTCAGACTCGAATGTAACAAATTAACATCATGTATAATAGCAGCAAGAGTAGAGTGTTTTGAAAAAAAAATGCTGTCATAGAGACTAATGCCTTCTTCAGTTAAAGTATGATTTTGAAATGTCATGTATATCCTGGTTGAATAATAGTAGCAAGCTCTGAGTACAAAGGTCATCATTATTCTGTCTAAATATAGTTAATATCAATTATGGCAGGTATCACAGCTAAGAGTGCTATTTGATCAATCCTGATATGGTGTGTGTGGATACAGCTGTGTCTGGAGATAGCACAAATGTCATTATTATTCTGTCTAAACATAGTTAATATCAATTATGGCAGGCATCATAGCTTCGAGTGCTGTTTAATTAAGCCTGACATGGTGTGTGTGGATGCAGCTGTATCCAGCAGCTGTTGTATGTTGTTTTTGTCTCCAGGAAGCTGTGGGTTGCAGCTTGTGATTGAGGTTTACTGATGCTTGAGTTTTAGGAAGAGACATTTGCTGTTTAGCCTGGATCCAGGGGAAGGGGGTGGATAAAACTGTGATTTGGGATATTTTGGCAGAGAATAGTTTGTTTATACACCTGCTGAGTGAGAGTTAGGAAGGCTTTTGTTATCTCTTCTTGTGACGGCTTGTTGGGAGTTTATTTTTTTATTTGTTTGCTCTCTGTTCTTTTCCTGACTGCTGCCTCACTGAAAGAGAGGGAATTTAGGCTTGAAGTTGCAGTGAAGTGAAGCTTTGCTTCAGGTGCATTGCGAGCCTCTGGTATGCAGTACACAGACACACTAACAGAAACAGATGCACCCAGGTTGCTATGGTAACGGAGGCAGTGTGATGATAATGCTTAACAGCTCTGAAAAAAAAAAAAAAAAAAAAATATATATATATATATATATATATATATATATATATATAAAATAAAAGGGCTATTTTAAACCACATTTACACATATTAATGATCTCCCAACATTTAGCTCATTAAGTTGATTCTTGATAAAAAAGTACTAAATAAATAATTGGGTCTATATTATAAGATCGACGGTTAAAAACATTGAACAACATATGGTCGACACCATATGGTCAATGTCTTCAAACGTTGACCTTATAAAAATATATATATAAAAAAAAGTACCCTAATGGGTTTAAGCAGGGGGGCAAGCCCCCCCAAGCACCCCACACCCCCGCTACTTAGATATATACCAACTCCGAGACTGCACTACATTGCAGTAAATGGAAATCACCCCTTATCAAGATTCTGAGTGTTTGATATTCTCGTGCAGACAATGTCAGATTCTACATTGTCGGCTTTCGAGAATATAATATAGACCCAAATAATAGGTGCAATTTTATATTTCAAATGTATTTTGGTCCAAACACATTAAGGACTTATATAAAAGTGGAAGTCGGAGTTATTGTAAAAGACTAAGAGCACTTGGCCTTGTGCAGAACCCTTTGCAGTGGTCTGGGAGGTGAACTTGTTCAGATGTGTTGGGCATATGGGGATAGCTGATTATAGGGGTGTTTGGGGTTGCCGGGAAGGGCTACAGAGTCTTCAGATTTCCTTCATGGAAATATATGTGGGAATGGAAGGTGTGTTGAGTGGTTCACTGGCAGAGTGGTCATTGCATAGAACAGGTTGGTAAAATGGAACAGGACAAATATTGGTCTGGATATTTCAAGAACAGCGTGGAAACACACCACATGAACTAGTGAAATTTATTCTGGCAAAACTGGATGGGTATTGTTGCCCGTGCTTGAAGTACTGATATGTGTGTATGTAAGGATGGAAATATAACAAATAAGAAACAGAAGGGTCTCATAATTTAAAATCTATGGACTGTATAAACATGCTTGGAAGGAACTAATAATAAGAATAAGCATTACAGCTTGTAGTCTCACAAATAACTAAGGAACAGCCAAAAAAAAAAAAAAAAAAAAAAAAAACCACACACCCACATACACACACAATCGTTATGTAATGTATGATTTTAGTAAATCTAGGCATAAAATATATAATCACTATATAAGATGAAGCAGTCTGCTGAATTTAGGTATTAAAGACAAGATTTAATAACATGGGCTTGTTTATAATACTACTGTCTTAACTTGTCATAAATGACATACACTACATTGAACCTCAAGGCGAAGCATAATGATTTTCTTATATAAGTAAATATGCCTAACAAGTCATGTAATTGCTTTAACTTGAATTGTAGTTTTTGTAACCCATCTTGACCATATATAATACTTAAGTGGTCACCAAGGTAACTAATGTTTATACATGACATCAAACTGACAATGTTGTTCAAGAGAAACAATAGAAGTCTGAACTTGAAATGTCAGAAAATGTAACAATCATATTCTGAACAAATAGTATTAAATTGACAATAGACACTCAGTTTAATAACATTGGCTTGTGTATAATAACGCTACTGTTTTAACTTGTCATAAATGACATACACTATATTGAACATCAAGGGGAAGCATGATAATTTTCTCATATAAGTAAATGTGCCTAGCAAGTCATCTAATTGCTTTAACTTGAATTGCAGTTTTGTAATCCATCTTGACCATACATAATACTTAAGCTGTTACCAAGATTACTAATATTTTATACATGACATCAAACTGACAAAGTTGTTCAAGGGAAAAAATAGGAACAATAGAAGCCTGAGCTAGGTTTGTCACAGAATGTAACAATCACATTCTGTACAAATAGTATTAAATTGCCAATAATCACTTAGTTTAACATTTGCTGATTATACAAAATAGAATGTTGCCATTTAAATCTAAAACGTTTCAGTATATGCTATAAAATGTCAATTTATGAATATGGAAAGGGAACTTGTAATCATTAATCGCAATAAGTGAATTTGTTATTTTTAACCTATAATTTCACTCAATGTATAATAAGAAATGACAGATATGAAAATCCTTATGTGTAGGAAATGGGGGGAAGAGGGATGCACTGATAATTAAAATGCACTAACTTTCATCAATGTTCACATAAAACAAACTTGATAATTATAAAGGCAACTTAATATTAGGAGGAGATTTTAACTGTACATTTGATATTTCTGAAACTACAAATAAAAGACTGCTGCGTACATCTGCTGTATCAAAAGCTTTAAACAAGTGGGTTGAATCATTTCATCTTCTAGATACTTTCAAATTTAAAGAAAAAAAATCTTTGTTGTTTTCCAATCAATATCACAGATTTGGTACTCAAACTAGAATAGATAAAATATTTGCTCCTCATGACTTACACTCTAAAATCATTTATTTTTCAATCACTCCCTGCCCCTTTTCAGACCACAGTTTAATGATACTAAAACTTCAAAATGGGTACAAACCATGAATCTTTAACTCCAGAATTCCAGCATATAGAACTAAAATTAAAGAGTTCAAACCCTGGTTATTATGTGAGTTACAGTTATTCTTACATATTAATTACACCACATGGATAGATAAAATAATGATATGGGACTCATTAAAAGCTCACATATATGGTAAAACCCTAACTTGGTATAAAAAACATCAGAGAATGGGATTCTGAATTATTAGATCTACAATCCAAACTTCTGTCAGTAAAAGCTGAAAAAAATCAAAATCATTTGGAAATGAAAAAAAAAGTAGAAGTATTAAACAATAAATACAATGAAATTCTAAAACATAAAACTAGATTAGCTTTAGAAAAATGTTGGCCACTTCTCCCAAATATCTACATAATTTATCCACAGGAATCAAATTACAAACAAAAGCTAATAACATTAAAAGTATCTTCCATGAAAAGAAAGGGAAAAATGTCTTGCATATAGGTGAAATTCTTGATGCCTATAGAAGTCACTATATGTAACATTTCCAAAAAGAAAATATGTATATTGATATTTAAATCTAGATGAAAAATGTTCTAATATAAAAAAAATACCAGAAAATTAACACTAGCTCTGCAAGCACCCATATTCTACAAAGAAATTACAGATACAATAAAAGAGGGTAAAAATAATAAAGCTCCAGTTATAGATGGTATAATTATGGAAATATATAAACTTTTTCCTTCAAAGATACTATATCTCTTCCATAAAACTCTATTAGAAATTCAGTCACAAGCTTTTATACCACCCTTTTGGAGATATTCCTTAATTACACCAGCCCTAAAGGAAAACAAATCCCCAAACTTCTGTACCTCATATAGACCTATATCATTATTAAATAATGGGTATAAGATATTTATAACAATATTAACTAAGAGAATGAAGATACCACTATCCAAAACAATAAATAATGATCAAACTGGATTTATATATCTTAGACACACACGACAATATTAAAAGCATAATTTCTCTTATATATTATGTTAATAAAGAAAATAAAGAAACACTCATAACTGGCTTAGATATAGAGAAAGCCTTTGATTCCCTAAATTGGGGCTATTTTTTTTAAATCCTAATGCTATTGGAATTGCCTGCATCCTTTGTTCATCTCCTAAAAAATTTATATATATATATATATATATATATATATATATATATATATATATATATATATACATACAAACAATTTAGCGTATGCCAAGTTAGGTCCTTTTACCTCTGAATCTATACATATCACAAAAGGCACTAAACAAGGATGTCCCATGTCACCAATTCTATTTGCTATGGATATTGAAATATTGGCAGATTCAATTCATAATAATATAAAAATTAAAGGCTTAGATGTTTAGTAACAATACAATTCTAAAGTAATGCTATTTGCTGATGACATACTACTAACATTATCTAATACAACAGAGACATTAGAAGAATTAGATATATTAATTGACAAATTGCACTTGACTTCAGAACTTAATTTCAGTAAATCAAAATCAAAAATGTTATTTTAAATAGAAATAACTGCAGACTAAGAAGATCACATCATAGGGAAACAATAATCTACCTTAATATATCTAGGAATTGAGTTATGCAAGGATAATAATGAATTAGTCTCAAAAAATACAATAATATCATCAATACAATTACAATCTCTGTGGAAAAATGGAACACAATAATATTAACATTTGAAGACAGACTACTGTCTATAAAAATGGGTTTTACTGCCCAAGATCCTATATATAGCCTTGGCAATACAACTGTTTCCAGAAAGGAATATACTTAAAGAAATAAATTCATGCCTAATAAAATTTTTATGGTTTCCCAAAAGAAACAGAATAGCTTTAATACATCATATCAGACTATGGAAACAGGGAGGATTAAACTTTCCTGATATAGAAACATATATAAAAGCATTAATATCTAAAACAATCTCAGACTGGATAAGTCCAAATTACTCTGCAAACTGGAAATAATTAACTGTAATATCACTAAATTAATTTGATTTACAAAAAAAAATTTCAAATAACAGATAAAAACAATTTGCCATGGCACATATTATGTATTAGTATGCAATATAGCATCACTAAACCCACTACAATTCGTATGATTAATTATTACATTGACTCATTTAGGAAAATTATTAATGCAAATATAGATTTAAAAATCTGGTTTGATCTTTTAACACCATTTACAGTCACAAAGAACTTTCCAAATAAAGTATATAGAAAAATTATTTGGGAACAGAAAGGATTTGTTTGTTGGCTCCAATGTATCAAAGAGCTAAAAGTTTTGGATATGCAAGTAATAAAAACAACATACAAAATTCCATAACAGGACTGGCTAACTTTACAGAGTATTATGTCATATTTGCAAGATTTAAGTAGAATAATTAACAATTCTTCATTTAAAGAAATATCTAAATTTATGAAATACATATATGAAATCATATATAATGACTTTGACATGGGAAACAGTATTTCAAAATTTTAGAAACTATTGATAAACTATAAAACAATACCCAAAACCTCATATTGGAAATATATAACAAAAGGACACTCAATACAGTTAACAGAAGATATTAAAACAAATATCTTATTATCGATAAAATATACATCCTTTACACAATACTGAAAAGCTTTTAATTGAAAATGTTTGTACAGAACACAGAACATTCTTCCCCCAGATAGAATCACTGAAACTAGTTATTCCATAAAAGGTATATGTTGGAGATGTGAACAAGTACACAATGCAGATTGGAACCACATTTTCTTTGATTGTGTTAAAATTAAGCCATTTTGGAATTGTATTAATAACTTTCTTCAAGCTTTATTTAATGAATCATTTTATTTAACTAAAGCTCTTGTATTATTAAATGTGAATGAAGGTCCTCGTTTGAATAGGTCAAACATGTATCTAGTATGGACTATACTTGCAATTTCAAGGAAGTGTATAAGAAGAAGATGGAATGCAAACACAATACCAACTTTGGAAGACTTCTACAGCCTACTGAAGACCACAGCATTATTGGAAATTAAAATAAAAGAATTACAAATTTATCTAAAGCCATTTCTCAACAACCCTTTGGGGAAAAGTCTTATCGTTGATTGACACTATAGAATAATCAGACACTCTGTTAATGGATTGGACATACTTATAAAGTAACTGTATACATTAAGATCTGTTATAGTGTCAGGCTAATGTAAATAGTGTACATAGTTATTTAAGATGTTATATACAAATACTATGGAATTCATTCAAATGTATTTGAAAAATAAAAAAAAAAACTGAAAAAAAAAATCCAAAACCATGCTATGTACAAGGTTTTAAAAGATTTCATCTTAAAGCTTACACAATGACAAACTCAAATACATTAATATTTGACCTTTGTCTAATGTAGGTAAATAGATATTAACTGCTGTTTTTATGATACTAATTTATATAGATATAACATTGACATTTTTCTAAATATCTGTATACCCAAGTACATAGATCTCCTTCATCTCAAAAGCCCTTAGCTAGATGAATAACATGCTGCTGACAGTATGCATATAACTTGAGTAGTTGTTGAGATATTGTAAGTTGTTTACATATGATTAGAAATGTAATAGTTACTGTGTTTACTGTGACTTATAAAATTTGTTTTAATACCTAGAACCTAAAGAATACTACCACTATAAATATAATTTGTGCTCAAGAGTTTGCCATTTATACTTTTTTCATAATCCCTATGTTTCCAGAGATATGAAAGTTTCTTTGAAATGTGAGGACATAATTTGATTTTTTCAAAAGGCTTAAGCTCCACCCATTGGAAGTTACAGTGCAAACTACCTGAGCTCCACTGGATTAAATGTGTTAAGAAGTCCTATGAAATGCATCTCTATGAAAGATGCATTATTACTGTTTGTAAATGTATGTCAGATTGGTAAATTTTCATGAGATGATTAAAAAAGTTTGGGGGATGATACATGCATATATCACTAATCATACTGTCCTAAACACAGATTTGGTCTATGTGAGGAGAGATGATTTTAACTGAAGTATTCTGCCCATCACAGATATGCAAGTGTATTTTTAATTAATTATTATAATTATCTAGATTAAACAGTTGCATGCACTTGCTTCTTAGAAAAATGTAACTGTCAAAACATTAATGAGACATTTCTTGCAATAAACATAATTATGATAGCCATTTATATGTACAGTCACCTTCCTTTTTATCTGGATTTAGCCCCTCAATCACCTGTGTGATATATAAAGACTGAGAAACTATGAAACGGTCACAGAACAAAAACAAGAGCGAACCTGCGTAAAAATCACTAAATCAACTGTTATTTATTTGAAGCACTTTTTGTGCACTCGATGAGCACACTTCATCAGAAAATTGATGAAGTGTGCTCATCGAGTGCACGAAAAGTGCTTCAAATAAATAGTTGATTTAGTGATTTTTACGCAGGTTCGCTCTTGTTTTTGTTCTGTGACCGTTTCATAGTTTCTCAGTTTGGTTTTTTGTTTGGTTTACACAGTTTGATATATAAAGACACTGCAATTATACCTTGTGCCACAGAGAAAGCTAGGTTTGTGTGCGGATTTTCCCCACTAAGTACTGTCCAGAGTGCTGACAGCCATGCATCACCAATAAGCCTGTTTGCACTATAGAAGACAGCCCAAATAATATTTTTCACTTTTTTCCTTAAGCAGATAAGCGTAACTGCATGTCACCCAGCAGCAAGCAAGCACACAAGGCAAAAACAGTAATAAAAAAAAAATTAATGTTATAATGACTGCAATTCCTAATCTGAAGTAATAATTTCCACAGTCCCTTCACATTGTATGGATTTGAACCCCAGAAAACCTTTGTTAATGCAGCAAAGTCATTTTATTTACAGCTTCTGCCACAGAAATGGGATTATAAAATGTAAATATCATTCACTCATTAGAAATACTGTGCAGTGGTGCCATATATGTTTGCACTAATGCAGATTATAGAAATTAAATTGTTTAGTTTCCTTCTGCTGTGAGCCCTGTTTCTGCTCTGCTAAGCAGTGCTAACATCACACAGGTAAAAGAACATATGTAACAAGTTGTATTTCAGTCAACAATTTCGTCTTACTGCAGAGTGCTGTAGCAAAGCACACCAATGTGAATGTGTAATGCAATACCAATGGCAAGACCAGTTACATTTCTTAGTGTGTACCTTAGGCAAAGGGCTATCATTCACTGTCTCAAAATGCTGCTAGTCAACAGTGCACTCTGATAAAATGTGCATAAATGAGGAACACAGAAAAAGAAAAAAAGTAGTAACAAATGCAGGGTAGTAAATATGGAAAGTCAGGATTGTGAATTTTCCTAGTTCTATGTGTCATATGCTAGTAAAAGTGTATTTAGCTCTCTCAGACACCACACTATCTGGAATGCAACCCTTAATAATATCTCAAACTCACCTGTGTTTCTTACCTCTCTTTGCCAATAACACAGGGCTAGAAAATGTTACTTTCTCATTTGCTTATGTATGTCTAGATCAATGTCATATTGACCAATATTTTATAGAAATAATGGCCCACAACATTTAAATGTTAGTTTGCCAACAGTGCCAGCTACTTCTTTTCTATTTTCTGTTTTTACTCAGATGATTTTTATTTTAATGAAATAGCACAATAATTTAATACATTCATAACATTCAATAACTATTTACAGTATTTACATTCAGCCTGACAAAAAGGATTCAGATAAAAACATTTGTAGTTAATTAAAAAGTTAAAATATAAACTATGATAGTTAGGAAGAGTTTGGTTCCATCTGTAAGGTATCAATCAAATTCAAAACTGTCCTCCATGGACTATTAACCAACGGCTTAGGAAAAGTTCTTAACTCTTTAGTTCTTTTCTCCATTAGTATGCATTTCTTCAGTGATGATAGGAATTCATCCACTGTGGGTGCTACATTAGAGTTCCATCTTCCAGTTATACATTTTCTGGCTATTGCTAACATTGTCCACAACAAATACAAGTCTTCTTTCTTCATATTATTAATATTAACAACATTCAATAAAATTAAAGTCTTTGTCAAAACAAATATATCAGTATAGATAGCTTGAAGAAATTTGTTAATCTCATTCCAATATGGTATAATATTAGTACAGTCATAAAAAATATGAGACCAGTCAACATTAGTGGACAGATATTTTTTGAACATCTCCCCCTTCTTTCATCTTAACTTCAGAAATGCATTGTCATGGCCATTTATTTGCATCTCATTTCTCTATTTTCTGAATATCTTCCGCTTCTTTCAACTTACCTACAGAAGTGCATTGTCATGGCCATTTATTTGCATCTTTGTTTCAATGTGTAGTATAGCTGATCAGCATTTCACACATATTTTAAGCTGAGGATGGACAATGTTCTCTTACTACAAGGATATCAATGTTGTTAAGGTTGTTTTCATAGCTCTCAGGGTGCTTACATTTTTTTATTTTAAGTCTACTCTGCATGTTGCAAACACTTCAGAGAGAACAGTTACTTCATTGTTGCTTATTATTGTAATCAGAGCAACCAGAAAGAGTTGCAAGTGGGGCCGTGACCATGAAGAGCACTGAGTAGCAGCACTTCTCTTCAGCTCTGTCTCTTCAAACTTTTTAAGACAGGATTTTCAGGAAATAACTATTTTAGTTACGGATATTTTTTAAGTTTTTGACTTCTCTTGATATAAAGAAGGATAGTATCTAAATTTTTTTTAGAAAAATATAATTTTTCCTGTCAAAAATTCTGTGATACTCTGATCTCTGCCAGTTAAAAAGATGAGCTTCTCTAAAACAGCACATCAGGATACTACCTTAAAAAAGGAAATACAATCCTTGCTAACTAATATACAAGAATTAACTAACAAAATAGACAGAATGGACTTGAAATTGGATAATTTCAAAGAGAGATTTACACAACAAATGGGCACTATTTATGAAGACCTAAAAAAACAGAAAGAACAAATCTCAGAAATCCAAACACCTCTCAATGATATGGACACCAGAATTCAGGAAAGCGAACATAATACTGAGTTTCTTTTAAAACAAAATACTCAACTGCAATCAAAGGTAGACAATCTTGAAAACAGATCTCACTGTAATAATATAAGAATCTTTGGATTACCTGATAATCCAGAAGAAAACAATATGGAAAAGTTTTTGACATCTTGGTTACCAGAAATTTTAGAACTCCCTGAAGCACTTTCCTATGGTATTAAAAGGGCACACAGGTCTATGGTCTCATCTAAAAACAGCAAAACAAGTTCTACTAATTCTGTGATTGTAAAATTCCTTTCATCACATAAGGAAATGATATTGAAAACAGCCTGAGCAAAATCACCAATTAAAGTAAAAGACAATATAGTACGCTTCAATAATGATTATTCACCTGTAGTAATCTCCAAAAGGAAAGTCTTTCTGCCCTTAATAAAAGAACTTAAAAAGATCCAAATAAAATCCCATTTATTATTTCCAGCAAGGTTGAAAATCTTTCACCAGAATACAACTAGAATTTTTGAAGACTTAGACACAGCTCTTTCATTTGCTAAAACAAACAAGTTTCTGGACAAAATTGAAGACATGGAATGGCTAATGCTATTTTAAACAGGCTACCAGAGAATGGAACATGGAAAACCTTTAAACAAAAAAAGAAACTCAGAAAATAATTGTCATCAGATATATAAATTCACCATTATTTACATATATATCGCTTTACTTGCTTCTTTTGTACTTGCAAGTGACCCAACAAGTTCTGGGTGATGAAACTGGATCAACAGGTAAGAAAAGTTAACTTATTTTGTTCACTGATATTTTACTATTTTTTTTTGGTATATTTTTATATTCAGTTACTGCATTATAATTTAAAAGATTAATAGCATATTTTCTCATAGTATATGTAGTTAAGTAAGAGTGTTTAGTTGATTGTTGTATTTATGATAAAGTTTAGTAGTTTATTTTAATTGATTTTAGTTATATCACCTAGTGTTTATATGTCTGATGCTTGTTCTTTGTTTTATTATAGAATCCGGTTTGTGAATTGGAAATGTAATCTTATGTAGTGATATAATTAAGGTAATGCTGTGGTTATGGTGTGTTGTACTAGGGCTAACTATCTTATTTTGGTGTTGAATTCTATTGATTGTTTCCTTCTTTTGTTAATTTGGTGTCACTTATTTAGTTGCTTGTTCTTCTTTATTGGCTTTTTGGTTGTGCTTAAATAGATTGGATGAATGAAATATATCATTTTTTTTTGCTTGAATTAACTGAATCTAAGGGCTTTTTTTTAGTTCCGGCTAATTTGGAGAGCTTCAGGTGTTGCTCTGGCAATGCTCACTATTGGAACGGCTTTGCTATCTTTTTACCTGATAACAGCTATACTGTGGGCTCAAGCTTTCATATTAAAGTAAAATTGACTTTGTACTCAGTTTCTTGCTGAAAACTGTAAAAGCTGTCTCCAGTACTGATAGGGCCCGAGCATAACTCCAAGAGATGCCTGTAGAGCCGAGTAGTCCATTTATCACATCATCATGCTGATATGGAAATCCAAGTGAACCCTGAACTGAGATGCAGCTAGGTGGCATAATTTTAATGTTTAAATGCACAAGAAGCACAGCATAGATGTCCATGAATGGCAAGGTTTATGAAATCATTGTTACAAATGAACAGGACAATACAAAATAATAGCTAATCTTTTTTCTTTTATTTTGTATAAGCTCTGCAAAGTAGTTTTCTTTTAACTGCATATTATTTTTAAAGCATATTCAAACCACTTAGCCTCTCTAGTCTCTGAATATAAGAAATATGCTTGAAAGTTACTGCATTTATTTAATTCACAATATCTTTTGTCTTGTGAATTATAGGCAAGAATAATTTTATAATGCATTATTGGTTTATAGAAAATGCAATCTTTTATAAAACAAAGTAGAAATGGTTCCTGAATTTTACACTAGCAGCTAGGAATGTGATGGATTCAATACGACAATGGCAAATTCACTTTCTTTACTGCAATATGATTACAATATTCTGAAATAGTTCAGTGAGATACTGACATTAGTGCTACAACTTATTTGTACGTTATGGTTACAGGCATTTTATTTATCTGCACTCATGTTACCACCTATTTAAAACATTGTTATTCAGCATTGCAATGTTTTTTTTTTATATCAGTATACATACCCTTCACATATATTATAGGAATAATCAGTACTTACTCAGTCTAATACCTCATGTTTAGTTTCAGAACAGGACAGACTATTTACATCATTTCACCACTAATTTGGTAGCTGCAGTTGTAATAAACAATATTCCTGTCTTGTAATTATAGGAATTTTGTATAGGATAAAGCAGTTATCAAATCCAGACTAAGTTGATCTGATTTGAACATACTTACTCATTTTAAAAACAGTATATTTCAACTTACAGATGATAATAATTTTCATGGGAGAAGGAGTGCCCCTGTCTATGTGTATATGGTAAATAGGGTATATTATATTTTAAGACAGTACTAAAACATATTAGAGGGAAGGAGTAACTACTCATAATTGTCACCAGTTAAGTCAAATACAACAAGCTTACCCTGCAAATACCTTTTTGCTTCCATGAACAGCAAGCCTGTCATTTATATGATTTTAATTAGATTTTCAGTTATTAAATGTATTTGTTAACAGATCATTTTCTGTCATATCACAGATCATATAGGCAAGTTCCGAATGCAAACTAATTTCATGGGCAATATACATATTCAAACAGTCAGCAAGTGTTTTGATGAGATTAAATCAACATAGCTGGTGAGAACATACTTAGACATGGGGTACATTATCAAACTTTCTACAGTCAATCCTAATTCCAGGAGCTGAACATAGAAACCTCAACCACAGTAATACCAATGTAACTATTTGTTTTCATTGCATGTATCTGAATGGTGCATTTTAAATATTATGTTGTCATAACACTGAAGCATTTCCCGCCAATGAAATTGTAGTCATGAATCACTATATCTTTTATGATGTAGCTAAATGGAATTAATCTAATGCAATGAGTGCATTTTATACAATTATCTAACACATGAACTAGCATGCATAGGTTTTTCTGTATGGTACTGATTTCAGATTCTGTGGTACTGAACTCTAATTTTTATAATTTCTGGGTACATGATGTTCTATGTATACAGCATAAGTTTATATGGAGCAGTTTTCTTTGCAGTATTATAACCTGGTGCTCACAACTTACTATATATTTCATTAGCAGTTACTCTGATATATGCTAATAAGGTAGCATTTATAAAGTGTTAGACTTGGTTGTAATAGTTATTTTTAAATTTTAAGAAAAAAGAAAAGAAGAGGTATATGTTATAGGAAGTTGATTTGCTTTTTAACTAATTGTCTTATAATACTTATTAAGCAAATAGATTTCAGCATCTGAAAGGTTTTGTATATATTTACATATTCAATTTTGATGATGTTTATTATTTTGAATGATATTATTTTTTATCAGTTATTAGAATGTAGTAATGGTTTATAGCTATACTCTGGTTATTATTCTGATATCATAACCTAATTTTTTGTAGAGTCTCTAGTTGAGTAAGTGATATTATGACCTGTTGTATATATTTTTCTTTTTTTAAATGCATTGTCCATTATGATAATTTTCTCCTATAGATGATTACAAAAAGTAAAATTCTTAAAAAAATATCAGTGCCAGATATTTGTTACTCTTATACATTACAAAGTAATTATCATATGATTATTTTATGTACTATTAACACGAACAGAAGCTAAAACAATTTATTCAGAGTAGATATTTTTCAGATAGATGCTGATTAGTTGTTGCTACTAAATAGATGGTTAATTTGAGTGATGATATGTTACTCAAATTGGAAGTATTAAACTCCAGAAGGGTTAGGGTTTTTTATGAAGATATTAGTTTAAGTAATAAAAGTTTACTATTAGTGTTCTTGACATTTTCCATAATTCTTAATAGAGTAATTCTCATACATTTACTTTTTTCAATGCTACTACATTACTTTAAAAATAATGTATCTTTAAGTATTCCTTCCATTTTCATTAATAGTCTATGGTTTTGGTCAAAATGTTTCTCTTTCAATATTATAATATTGAATGACTTTACTGAAGAGTATTTCAATTAACATTAATGGATTAAATAATCCCAATAAGGGATATCTAAAGTTTCTTTAAATATCTCAAACTACATAAAGTTCAATTAATATTCTTTCAAGAAACTCACTTGAAAACAGAAGATGTATTTAAATTAGATACTAAATCAGGGTCTATATTATATTCTCAAAAGCTGACAATATCGAAGCTGATATTGTCAACATGAGAATAGTGAAAGCACACAACATTGAACGTGTAAATGAAAATCTCCATAAGGGGAGATTTCCATTTACTGCAATGTAGTGTGGTCTTGGAGTTAGCATATTTAAGTAGAGGGGGGTGTGGTGGTGCAGTGGGGCTTGTCCCCTGCTTAAACCTGTTAGGGTAATTTTTTCTTTTTTTTTTTGTTTTTATAAGTTTGATGTTTGATGACATCGACCATATGGTGTTGACCAGATGGTGTTCGATGTTTTCAACCATCAATCTTATGATATAGATCCACTAAATCATATTCAGTGTTACCTAGTTCAGAACATTTTCAAAATAAGAGGGGAGTAGCCATCCTCTTGAACAACTCCTTACCTAAACCAAAAATTATTAATACCTATAAAGATAATAAAGGAATGTTTTGTCTTGTTCCTATCCAGTTTAATAACAAAACATACACCTTAGTAAACCTATACTGGATTCCAGGAATAAGTAACAATACGGTAAAACAACATTTTGATCATATAGTACAACTTTCTAAGGGGCATATAATATTAGGTAGTGATTTTAACTGTATTTTAGATAATAAAGAATCAACATCACATAATAAAAGAAGAATTACAGCTTAAGCCAAATTGTTGAAAGATTTTTGGAAACTTACCTCTTGGAAGATATACATACCTTTGCTGATTCTGACTCTTTAGCTTATACCTTTTTTCCACATAGACATAATACGCATTCAAAGATAGATAGAGGTTTGTTTTCTAATGATTTAGTAGATTCTTTAATTAATACTAAGATGATTGCATGCCCTTTATCTGATCACAATTCAATAATCTTTGAATTTTTAGTTGCCCCAACCAGTAATGTTCAAATAAGTAGAATACCTGCCTATATAACTAAATTGAAAGATTTTAAAGAATGTATAACATCAGAAATTCAGAATTTTATTGAACAAAATAATATAAATGATATTTCTGACATTTTTGTATGGGATGCTTTAAAAGCTTACCTCTATGGCAAAATTATTAATTGGTATACAAAAAGAGGAAAAGTTGGAATGAACAGTTAATAGAAATACAAAATAAGCTAGATTCTTTGAAACTTATTCAAGAAAAAGATACTAATAAAAATGATAAAAAAGAAATAAATTCTTTGAATAGTAAGTATATGGAAATACTGACCCATAAAACTATGATTATTTTAGAAAATTTTAAAGTCTTAATATTATCCACCAATCCTAGATCTCTACATTTATTAGCTAATCAAACTAATAGAATAAATAAATTCAATCATATAAATGAAATATTCTCCCCTAACAAGAAAAAGACAATCTCAGGTATACACAATATCTTAACTGAATTTAGAGAATTTTTTACACACATTAATCAACAATCCAAGATAGATTCTAACCAAGAAATCAAATATTTCATTAATAAATATACAAATAGAGTCTATCTAGTGGACAAGCTACTTTTATTGATAGGCCCATCTTTTTTAAAGATATTCAATCCCAGGTTACTAATAAAGCACCGGGAAATGATAGTATCATTCCAGAAATTTCAAAGCTACTACCAGTTAATGCCTTAAAACTGTTTCATAAAGTGTATAATATTTCCCAAAATAGCAATTTAATAACTCCATTATGGAAATATACTTTTATCTCCCCAATCCTCAAAACTAACAAGGACCCTGTTAAATGCCCATCCTATAGCCCATCTCTTTATTAAACATTCATTACAAAATGTTTATGTCAGTTTCTGCGGATAGACTTACATGTTTTTTGCCCACATTAGTCGATGAAGATCAAACAGGTTGATTGTAAACTGAGATTCTTATGATAATATCAAAAGAGTTCTATCCTTAATTGAATCAGTTAAATATTTAAAAAATAACAACATTCATTAGTCTTGACATAAACTGTGCTTTCGATTCAGTTAATTGGGAGTATTTATTTATAGTATTAGAGGAAATAAACTTCTCTAATAGTTTTATATATCTAATTACAAGTTTATATCAAGGTAGCCAATCATACATTAACATAGGTACAAATATATCCCAAAATATACTGATTATTAAAAGAACCAAGCAATGGTGCCCTTTATCTCCTTTACTGTTTACATTGATTATGGAACCTTGGGCTAATTTGATTAGATATGATGATAACATTGAAGGATATAGTTTAAGCCCTAATGAAGTTTCCAAAATACAAATGTTTGCAGATGACATACTTATTACACTAGGTGGAAATAATACATCTATTCATGCTCTATTTAAAGATGGCGAATATTTTCAAAAAAATCAGGTTTAACCTTTAATAAAAATAAAACTAAAGTCTTGACAATTGGCCCTAAAAATTTAGAATTACTGGATGTTTATAAAAAATATTGAGCACAATCTGATGAACTACTTTATCTAGGCATTGTAATTGCTAACAACATAAAATATATCATTCAAATCAATTACAATAAAAGTTTGTTGGCAATAGGAAATCTCAAAAAAATGTAATAAAATCCAATTTTCTATGGATGAAAAACTTTTAATTATAAAAATGATTCTATTACCCAAAATTCTTTATATTATCCAATCAATCTCTTTACCTTTTCCTAGTTCACTAATTAAGAAATTTAATTCTATGATACATAATTTTTTATGGTTCCCTATTAGACCTAGAATAGCTTTATCTTATCATATGAAAAACTGGGAAAATGGAGGTATAGCTTTGCCTAATTTGGGAATCTACTCAGGTTCTACAATGGCTAAATTAATCTTCTTATATATATCAAATACATGGCTAAGTGGAAGAATATTCTAGAAATATTAATGAGTAATGCAATAAGCAATAATAAATCACAGAAATTAATGCTGCTTAATAACTCTTTTATGTGGATCTTAAAATACTATTTTTCTACTTATTAATCTCAGAATTTTAGATCAGATTATAATATTCTTCTTTTGAGATTGTTTAGAAACTATTTATATAAATTAAATTTGTACAAAGATTGGTTATTTCTTCTATTTCCTAGAGCTTACACACAATGTGCTATATTTTCTTCTGATTTTACAAAAACGTATTCTTTTCAACAGAAAAAATTAATATTTTGGCCAGAAATTATGTTTAATAATGACCTGAAATCCATTAACTTACTGAAAAACTGAATATGATTTTGACACATCATCCTGGTTGGATCTACATGAAAGTAGGAAATATGTTTCAAATAAACTTGATTCTATGACTTTGTCAACTAAAAGTTCAGTACCTAAATTAATTCAGTATATGGTGTTGTTTATAAATCATAAATCACCAACTAAGAACATTTTATCTCACCTATATAAAGCAATTAAACTAGATCTAGATAATATATCAGATAACTATTGAAATTATTTTCCTTAATTAATAATCATCCCCCAACAGATAAAGACAAATCACATATATTACAATCAGCTAGTGTAACCACTTCCTCACTAAGATGGAAAATTTTCACATGGAAATATTTGTATAGATCTTTTATCACCTCACTTTCCTAAAGTAAATTTAACAAGAAAAATGTTAACTGCTGGAGGTGTAATAAAGAAGTTAATACTGATTAGGCCGATATGGTATATGATTGTACAGAATTAAATAATTTCTGGAAAGACATTAATCACTTTTTACAGGCAATTTTTACAGATAATATTTTGCTCTCAAAATCACTAATATTGTTTAACACTCCTGTTCCAAACTGTATTACAGAAATTAAACAGTTTCTGCTCTCGTCTATTTTATCACTAGTCAGGAAAACTGTTACAAGAAATTGGAAGTCTAAATCTTCTCCCTCTGTAAATGAATTCAAAAATTTACTTTTTGAAGTATGTAATTTAGAGATATTGACCAAAAGAGCAAGGTCCTGTCGGAATACTATTGTAAGCAATATGCGTAAGAAAGTATATGATTTGTTAGACAAATAATTTAATAGTAATGTAACAATATTTATAAGAATTTCCAGTTTGTTAACTTGTATTTGTGGAACGTGTCATTGTAAATAGTTTAAATGTGTTTGCTTTTTTCTTCATTGTCATTATTACACATATTCAAAATTGTATATAACTCAAGATAATTTTTTATCTATTTCAATTCAATAAAGCTGTTTAAAAAGAAAGAAACATTATCAGCTAACAATCATTACTCCTCTCTGCAGTGCTAGGGGTTGTGCATGTAATCATATAGCTACATACACCATGTTTATATCCTGCACACAAGTGACTTTTTTGACATTCAGGAATGTTACTGATCTCATTCTTCATTTGCATCTTCACAGTGCTCAGAGGGCTGAATATACACTATAGGAAGGTAATGATTTAGCTGTAGAAGTGGAGAAATGGGAGACTGATTGGATACAGGCAGAACATTTTTAATTGTTACTTGGAGGAGATTCTTCTATATATCACTGCACTATTTCATAAGTTATATTTGTCCTCTACACACACATGGTTTACATGTTCATAGTTGGAATATAAAACAATATGCAATGGAGAAAAAGAATTGTGATGTGTAAAATTTCAGAATTTCACTTCTGCAATACTGCAGATATAATAGTTCTTAGTGCACCCCTCCACCTTGTGAGAATGATGACGACTGTACAATAGGTTTTGTTCATTTCTGTTTGAGTTACAGAGTCATATAAGTGTGATGCACAGAGTGGATAAGTACAAGACTGACAGTAAGCAGGTAGGTTATCTTTTTATATATTTGCTCGTATACAACAGGTTCCACACTTACCTTGTGATTACTGCAGTTAGGAGTCATGTGCTTTGTAGCTGTCTCTGTCTGATGCTATCCATACACAGCGATTACATGGTAAGTATTGTTTGTGGAAATTGGACGGTCTCTCTTTAAATATTTGTTTACACTTAGGTTGTTATGTGTATTCAATCCCTGTTGAGTCTGCTTGCTATTATTTGCATCTTTATTGCTGGATTTGTGCACTGACCTTTGAGTCTTGGGGATCAGTGTGTCTTACCCTTTGCTTCTTTGCTAGGACAAGGGCATATTGTGCATGCCTATGTCTGCCACCTTCCCTGGCAGCTGAAGGTTCCTCCTCAGATTCCTTGTCTGTATGTGGGGAAGGAGTTGGCCTTGCCTGTGGTCCATGAATGTGTAGTTCTGGCCCTTGCTGTCACTGTTGCAGCTGTTCTTGCATTTTGATATTGTGCAACATGGTACAGACTGTGAGAATTTCTGCACAGGTGCCTAGGTCATACTATACGCACTCCCGGCTGTATTTTGACAGCTGAAATGTGATTTCAACATGCCAAACACATGCTCTATGATGTTTCTAATTGAGTATGGACATTGTTATATCTTTCTTCTGTGGGTATGGGTGCATTTCTGATGGATGTCATGAATCATGGTTCCAGTGCATAACCTCCAACACCCAGTAGATGGATTTGTGGAACATCATCCCTAGCAAATCGTTTGTAAAGTCACATGGTATGCTATATGTGTGAGTCACGATAACTGCCTGAGTTGCCTGCACAGACATTGAGGATGATCCCTTAGGCATTATCGATGACCTGGCAGTTGATTGAGTGGAACCCTTTCCTGTTAATGTTTGCCCTTCCCTTTTCACCAGGTGGGGGGGGTTATTCCTAAGTGAGTGTAGTCTATGGCCTCCAATATTTCAGGGAAGTGTACTACAGCATAGAATTTCTGCACTATTCTTACTCTGTCCTCTGCTGTGTGTAGAAAATAGATGCACTCCCCTGAATGTTGTAGCATAGCATTAAGATTTTGGTGAAACATTCTAGAAGTTGATGCCTGTGACACCCTAGTATATCCTTTGTGGATCTCTGGAATGTACCAGATGCTAATATCCTTAATGCTACTGTGACACCCCACCACTGGCCCAGAAGTCAAGGTGTCTCAATCCTCAGCACTGGCACAAGTGAGTGACGTATATTGGAAGGATGACAGGTGCACACACAGTATTTCCAGATGCAGCTCTCTGCATCAAGTGCAATTTCTACAGTCAGTCCAGGGCTGTTTTTTCCCTCTGTCTCCAAATCCCCAATAAGACTCTGGCACAACTATACAGTTGAGATCTCAGCTGAGTGGCCAAGCTAAGAACTCTAGTACCTTCAATGTCCAACCAGTGCTTCATATCCCTGCCCATGTAGCTGACACACACAAACTTTGAGGTTTGATATACATACACATACACACACACACACACACACACACACACACACACACACACACACACACACACACACACACACACACACACACACACACACACACACACACACACACACACACACACACACACACACACATACACACACACACACCTGGGAAGGGCTGACACAGGTTTGCTGGCTATGCCCCTTTTGACCAGACTATAAGGTAGTTGTCATTCCCACCAGACACTCCTTATTAACTACTTTAAGGCCATTAACAAAGGGTGTCCAATCTTACTGTGTAATGTTACTATCAATACAAATGGTAGTTTGACAAAGAGCAAGGCTATTAGGAGTGACCTACACAGGGTCACCAAATAAATATACAAGTACTCTCAGAATTTAAATATCTCTACAAAAGATCAACCACAATGAAAGGTTTAAATATATTTAATAATAAATGATAAAAGAACAAAAAAACACTCAGTATATATTTACAATGACAGCAGAGTTCAAAATCACAGGAAATATTTAAAACAACATTGCAGGACAGTCTCAAATAAATAAATAAAAATAATTTAAGCTATGTTTTGCTATATTCCTGACTATATCTCTATATCTAAGAGAATTACTATACCATAGTACACTTACTTAATTAGAGCAGCAAGGCAGATGTGGTGAGTGAATCTGGATATTGATCAGAAATGCACACACACACACACACACACACACACACACACACACACACACACACACACAGAAAAAGGATACAATAGACATTTTCAATCTAGAAGCATTATAGAACATGTTTTTGTCATGCTGAAGTCATGGTTCCACTGTCTAGACACATCTGGGAGTGTACTGCAGTACGGCTCAAGTACTTGTGTAGAAATTCTCATAGTCTGTGTTGTGTTGTACAATATCATCTTGAGGGAACAGCTGCAGCAGGAAATGCAAGGGTCAAGACCACACATTCTTGGACCACAGGCAGGGCCAGCACCTACAAGGATAACCAACGAGTTCCAGAACCGTTTGTCATTTAATGAAGTAAAACATAAAAGATAAAGGGACAGTGCTTTCACCCATTAACAATCACTGGGCTTCATCAGAGTAAAATATAAAACCCATTTGATCCTTTAAATACAATAGCAACACCACCCATCACTTAATAATGTCCAACCATGGAACTCAATGCATTAGTTATTTAAATATTTAAAAACAATTACATAACACCATCTACAATATAAATATACCTGACAATACATTAGTAAAAACTTTTTATCTTAACTAACAGTATATATAATAAACATATTAAAATCAAATTAAATAAAATGAGCTCTATATTTTAGAATACTAGATAGAGAGATACATTCATTAATTCCTGGGGGATTAGAGGCATCCAATCTCAACTGCCATAAACACTCTTTTGTTTCCAATAAAATCTTGCAGTCACCCCCCCCCTTTTTCATTTTGAGGAACTCAATCAATCACAGAAAACAAAAATGTTTTTAGAATTCTGTCACTTTAGACTATGTGTATACAGAGAACTAACCGATTTCTTATTTTTGATGTCCCTTACATGCTCTAAAATACGAAACCTTAATTTTCGTATCGTCTTCCCTATGTAAAATGTGGGACAGCTCATACATGTGGCAGCATATACCACCATGTTCGTATTACAGTTACAAAAACCAGGACATCTAATAGTTCTCCTGTAATTATTAATGGTAACATATGGCCCATCATTTATAAATTTACATGCACTGCAAAAAACGCACTTACTCATTTTTGACATCTTGAGAAACCTATTGTCCACTTCACTTTCAAATAAACCTTTTAAGTTGACACCCCTACTATAAATGAACTCCAGAAATTCACCTAAAATCTCTCTCAAATCAACTTTAAACACATTTGCCCATGTTGCCTGTATAATAGTCTTAACTCTGATTGCTGTGTCATTATATGAGAGTACCAAAGCACCTCTCTTATCCTTCACACTACATCTATCATTAAAAAAGTAATTTGTGTTACTAATACTAAATTTTGTTAATCCTCCTTTGAGTATAGGCTGAAAAACAATTTTCCTTTACTCCTCATTACATATTTTGAGTAGTACATCAAGAGGATCAATTTGACAATTCCAATATTAAAATTCTCATCTTCACTAACTAACCAAAACAGTGTCACCATCTGTCCTTTCATAATATTTCTCTTCTGGAAATAAGGGTGACAACTTTTAAAATATAAAAAGGAATTAGAATAAGTTTTTTTCCAATAAATACTAGCATTTAATACACCATCTTCCTTGTATAGTAAAATATCCAGAAAGTCACACTTATTCTCATTCACATTACTAGTAAATTTCAAAAATGGTGTTGTACTGCCTAGATACATAATAAAGTCCTGAACCTCAACCTCAGACCCTTTACAAAATATCAGAATATCATCCAAGAAGTGCAAGTATAACATAATTTTTGACATAAAACTTGAAGAAAAAGCAAATTGTGTCTCCCATTCTGCTAAAACTAGATTTGCATATATGGGTACACATCTAGCACCCATGGCTATGCCTGTAATCTGTTTAAACTACTCACCATCAAACATAATAAAATTATTTAATAAGACCATTTCCATGAACTCTACTAATAATCCCCGCTTCACATTATGCAGTTCACTGTTATGTAACATACAGTTTTCAAAAAATTCTAATCCAACATTGTGTGTTATTACAGAAAATATGTTAACCACATCCACAGTTTCCATTAAAAATTCATCACTAACATTTAATTCTTTAATTAAATCTAAACAGTGCCAAGAGTCCCTGAGAATGTTTGGTAACTTATCTAATACATTTTTACAAACATGGTCAACAAAAGATGTAATAGCCTCAGTCTTTGATCCACTAGCTGAAACTATTGCTCTAAATGGTGGTTCATTCATGTCTTTGTGGATTTTGGGGATACCAAAGATGGATGGTATAATTGGTGTATCTACCATCAAATAATTAAATTAATCTTTGATAATCATCCTCTCTATCAAAAATTCATGCAACTGACAGTTTATTTTGGTATATGCTCTATATAATTCATATTTAGACACCCTTTCATATGTTTCACAATCATTTAATATTTCCAGCATCTTACATGTATAATCAGTGTTAGACATAATAAATTTTCCACCTCCTTTGTCAGGTTTCATGACTATATATTGGTTAGTAGTAAATTCTTTCAAACAAAATCTTTCCCCCGTTGTCAAATTGTCAACCAAACCTTTCTCTGCCAACAAACATCTCCAGAGTTGTGTTTCGCATAACTGTTCAAATACAAACACCATGGAATTATTATGGGGAATAAATGTACTACTTCTTTTGACTGTAAAATTACAATCAGTATGAGGACTGGGGATGTTTGCAAAAACATTTTTAAATGTATTTGTCTCGTAAATAACTTCAGATTAATTAATAATCTATCTATATCATAGTAAAATGTTGGAACAAATGAAAAACCTTTATTGAATAAAGAAAAATAATCATGTGACAATTCCAAGGCAGTAAAGTTATAAATCGAAAAACTACCATCCTTTACCAGTTTACATTTGCACTAATGCATAGGACAGTCATCACCCTCTGTATTTGCTCTAATAATATCACATAAAATCTCATTGTCATTGTCAAGTTCATCTGCCTTCATAATTATCCAGCATAAAATCATTCATAATTGACGAACTACCATCTATTAAGTCCAGCTGAGACTGTTGTTCAAATGATAGTTGTCCCTGTTGGGACCTGAAATCCTCTCCATCCCCCTCCATTGATTTATTTGCCCCATTATCTTTGTCAAATTCATCACTCTCTACATAATTGTCCAGCATAAAGTCATTTATAATAGACAGACTACCATCTATTAAGTCCAATTGAGACTGTTGTTCAAGTGTTAATTGTACCTGTTGGGACCTGGAGTCCTCTCCACTCTCCTCCATTGGTTCATTTGTCCTCTCTCTATCTCCCTGTTGAATGCCTGTTGTTGTTGGTTCTTGTATCGGTTTCTTAACCGATCTGAATGTTGCTCTAAAAAAGGCCTGTTGCCCACCCTGTTAGTTTAAGTATTAACCCCTCCGTTCACATTGTCAGATTGGGACCTACTGTTATCAAACCCCTGTATTTGCTCATTGATTCTTTTGTTGTTCCTGTTCACCTTAAAATGTGAATAAGCCCGATTTTCAACAGATTCACAACTGCCTCTAGCCAGTTTGCCTTGTTTTATCTCAAGCCCTGTTTTGACATATACATACATATCCTTCTGTATCTTATACTAATACTATTGTTCAGAATCTCTAATTCATCTTTAAGTTTAGCAAGTTTAATATTGTTGTTACATATAATAATACGTCTAAGGTCCATACCTGCATGGTCAAACAATACAGTCAAGTCCTGGTACCCCTCCATTTCCTCCTCAATACCCATAGGCAATTTAAAAACCCTTAAGACCTTGGGAACTTGGTTTAATTCACTTGACCACTCAAGAAAAATGTCCATTTGAAGTGCTTTAAAATGCTTCATAGCCTTTTCAAAATCTTGTATTTGTATATGCAACGTTCCCATACCTGTGCCATTTCCTGTAACCGGCATTGCATTCAACGATGATGGAGCAAGCCATGTGTCCAAATTCCAATGCACCTCATTGGTTGAACCATCCATGGTAGAATCTCCTATGTTCATTGCAATTACTGCACGCAAACTGTTACTGTTATATGATCCCATAGTAACACTAGCTGGTGGTGTATGCAATGTTAAAAGTTCTGCTTGTGTACTGGATAAGGACATATTCACATTATCCAAAGGCATTCCTCTTCCATTTTCTTGCATGAAGCAAATAATCCATTGGGAAATGTCCATGTACTGCAGCAGCAACTGATCCATACTTACACACCAAAAAACAACAAAGCAGTCTCAGAACTTGTCGGAACCGATAAACACCAAAAGGCTTCAGTAGTCCAACCAGTAATACAAAAATAACCAACCAGTTCCAGAGCCGTTCACCATTTAATGAAGTAAAACATAAAACATAAAGTGACTTAGCACTTTCACCCATTGCCCTGACTAAAAGGCAAAGATAGCACATACACTCACCACCTAAGACTCAAAGGTCAGCGCACACATGCTCATGATAGCATACACACCATCAGTGAAGGAATAAACATAACAACCTAAGCACATACAAATATTAAAAGTTATACCATCTAATTTTCACAAACATTTCCAGCCCATGTAATGTCTGTGTAAGGATAGCACTAGAAACAGTCCCAAAATACATGACTCTTAGCTGCAGTAATGTCAAGGTAAGTGTGGAACTTTGTACCTATCAACTCTGTGCATCAGATGTATATGCAACTCTACATCAAACGCAAATGATCAAAGCCCATGGCACAGTTATCATCATTTTCATAGGGTGAGGAGATGTTGGGGTCCAGTTGGCCAAGGGTGACACCAAAGATGTGAGTGTGTGTGAGTAAGAAACACAGAACATTCATTAATGTATGAAATATCTCAGGGATACTAACAGAAGATATATCCCAATAAACGTTAAGGTTTATTTATCTTGCATATGCATTGTTCAGTATGAGTTGTTTTGTGAAATGTGTGTGTGTCTGCATGAACACAATCAAGCTGTGTGCTAGCATTACATCTCGCCATGTGGGTCAAGTGTGAGATGTGTATGGTAGCATTATTTGTTCATTGTCATTGCTATTGAAAATGAAAACTGCCTCTGCCAGGAGTTGTATGTACTGTATGTATATATGTATGAATGTATTTATATATTACTGATCCAAATATTGTACTTACTCCATCATATAAACAAATAAGGATTTGCACAGAACATTCAACATCACAATACATTCACTGGCACAGAAAGAGATGCTAATCCTGTCTACACTACACTGTTAAACTGTAAAAGTCAGACATCTGCAGTGCAACTTGCATTAAGTACTGCCTCCTCTAGACTGCATAGCAAGATAGGTAGTGGGTTGTATTCTCACAGTAGTCAACGTGTGTGTGTGTGTGTGTGTGTGTGTGTGTGTGTGTGTGTGTGCGTGTGTGTGTGTGTGTATGTGCGTGTATGTGTGCACTCGTGTGTGCAGTTGTGTAAATATGGACTTAGGTACCGATGGTCTCAATAAAGCAGTATCCTGGAATTAATTTGATACTTCAGAGTGTGTGCATATCAGTGTCACAGCCTTTTCCCAATGTCAACCTGTGTGCTGCACACAAACATGTGTGTGTTTGGAGTTGTGTAAATGTGAAATTAACTATGATTGGGCTCAAAATAGTAGCTGGGAGTATATTTTACACTGCAGGGAGAGTCCACAGCAGTGTCAGACCCTTCTTCCAACATCATCTTCTCAGCAACACAGCTCTGATGTCATCATCTTCTTTATAGCACTACACTAATGTCATCCTGTAGAAAATGTTGTCTCACATTTTAAAAGTCAGATTTCTATAGTGGCACTTGCATCAAGCCTTGTATCCTCTATATTGTGTAACTAGATAGGTAGGGGGTTCTAATCTCACAGTAGTCAACCTGTGTGTGTGTGTGTGTGTGTGTGTGTGTGTGTGTGTGTGTGTGTGTGTGTGTGTGTGTGTGTGTGTGTGTGTGTGTGTGCTTGTGTGTGTGTGTATGTGTGTATATATGGAGTTAGTTTAATAGGACAACTACTGCTGGCATCAGTAAAATAGTAACCTGAAGTAAATTTTACACTGCAAGGTGATTCCACATCAATGTCAGACCCTTCTACCAACATCATCTTCTCAGCAACACAACGCTGGTATCATCCTCTATAAAGTGTATTCCCACACTATTAAATTTGTACTTTTGTAATGGCAGTTTAGTTAAGTACTGCCTCCGCTACATTGCATAGCTAGATAGACAATCAAGTTGGGTATAAGATGGTGGATCCATTGCATCACTGGAGGATTAATTCAACAGGTGTGCTCATTTGATTCACACTTGTGAGAAACATTTACATGGTTAGATCAATCTCTCATCTGCTTTCTACTCTGTAAAAGTCAGACATCTGCAGTGCAACTTGCATTAAGTACTGTCACAAACACATAATGTACTATCACACCACTAAAATCAGATCTCAGTAGTGAAAACATTTAGAAGTCCAGATAGCTGTAGAAGTCATTTTTGTACTCTCATCTCCTTTGCATGACACAGCTTAAGTCATCCTTTCAAAGATGCTGTGTGGCTCACTTGCAGTCAGATTTCCCTTGCTGTGCATGTGTTTAATAAACTTGTGTGTAAAGTCAGTCAATCAATAGGTAGGGAGCTTAAAAACAAGAATAACTGTTGTCTGTGTTTTCCTCCTACTGTTTAGAATATGTTGAAAATACGTACACGAGGTATATCTATACAGTGTGTTTGTGCTGTGCTGTACAACCACTCTTTACCAGAAACATGAATGTAATATACCTGTGATGTTAGCCTTATAGCTCAAATCCTAACATCACTGCTTACAGTCATTGTAAATGTTGTTAGCAGTGTTGTCACCCACATGTGCTATGTTCATGTGTACATGCTGTTTCCTTTCCCAATTGTTTAGTCTACATTTTATTTAGAAATGCTGTATTGAAGACTGACATTGGAATACACTGGTATTCTATCACTACTGTAGTGAAGCACCTCATTAGGACTAAGAATATGAGATGATGTAACGTATATTGTTGCCTAAGTAAGGCATGTGTTCCAATATGGCATTATACCCACATTGTACATAATTGTTGTTCTGCTGGCACAGTGAGAATAGCATGGGGCTACAGGTGTGGTTGGTTATACCTAGCATCGGGCAATGTTGTCTGACATAAAGCAAGATTCTTTCTAAGTAATTACAGTGATGCATATTCCTTGATTCATTCACATGAGGTAATGCTTTCACATAGCCACACATAAGACAATAGGTGATGCACTTATAGCATGGCACATTCATTGATCACATCATGGTGTTGATTTTCCCAGTGCTTAGACAAGTGTTCCAAAGCAGCATTTACTGAGTGAAAGCATCTGTGCCCTTAACTGCTATGCATGAAAGACATACCTCCCAATTATACTTTGTACATATAGAGTGGCAAATGCTTCTTTCCTCAATTTTAGAAGACAAAAATTATGGGCAAATACAGAACAGTTGATTGAATGACTTCACATAGGTGGAGTTCAACAGCCGTAATAACATTTCTACTGTGGCGAATGTGATTAATATCAATATTGTTATTTGGAGGACTTGTACAACTTGATGTTCAGTTCTAGAATAGGGTTTAATTTTGTGTGAGCATAATGAATTCACACAACAATCATTACATCACATCAGCCTTATCCCTGTGTTGCACAAACACATTTTATTTTTATTTATTTAACATTTGTTGACCAGGAAAGTCTGACTTGGAACAAAGCCAATTTTCAACAGAGGCCCGGGGAGAAGCACTCCAGATGATTGTCTTTGAAATGTGGGAGGAAACTGGAGCAAACCCACACAAATACAGGGAGGACATGCAGGCTACACACAAAAGGCACTCCAGCCGAGAATCGAACCAGAGAACCTCTTGCTGTGAGATAACAGCGCTACTGCTGCACTACTGTTTAATTAATGGTCAGATGATGTTTCACAGAATCTGATTAAGTCAATTTCAGTTTTTGAAAG
Source organism: Protopterus annectens (assembly GCF_019279795.1). Taxonomy (NCBI): domain Eukaryota; kingdom Metazoa; phylum Chordata; order Ceratodontiformes; family Protopteridae; genus Protopterus; species Protopterus annectens. The sequence continues at coordinate 1,878,882,715 of NC_056737.1, read as the reverse complement.
TGCTTACTCTGTAAGTTTATGTAGTGTGGTGTTATGTTTATTAATGCATGTCTTGCTTGTACATTTTTCATTGTTTTAGTTCTCTGCCAGTTTGGTTTTTTTTTTACACATGATAAAAGGTTTTGATTGGAGACCCAGTCTAATTCTTTGTAGTGCATTGAGCTTTATGTGCTCCATGTACTACTGTTTACAGAAAAACAGTGCTAAGTGTTTTTCTAGCTTTCAAAGCAGTAATGCACTTAGTGAAAACAGTATAACACAGTCTCTTAAATTACCACTCACATGCTTCTCAACTGCCTAGATTTGCACAGAATGTCCAGATTTTTGTCTGATATGATTAGTCTGTTCCTCATTAAAACTGTGTTTTTCTGACAATTCATTGAGGATTGAAGTCACTAAGTAATGACATCCACTTTGGTTTCAGACTGTGTATTCTTAAGAAAATGCAGAGTAACACAAATTCAGTTATTCTAGCAACTTTTATAAGAGCAAGTCAAGTACACATTACTAGCACAGGCAACAGGCAAAAACAAATCTATTTTTTATTTTGCCACTGTTGTTTGCTGGTCAGTAGTGGTAAATCTTATGCCCTAACTTGAGACTCAACCTTAGCAAGTTAAGCAAGGGGTGCTTTACATTTATTAAGATTAGGTCTTATACTATAGTAGTACTTAACTGATTTGTCTTTTTCCAGATATTGGAGTATAATCTCTGAGCTCCATGCACTACATTATTATTTTCTCTCCAAATTCACTGCATCTCAGAGAAACACCATCAGTGACAGGTATTATAAATTCTACATTGCTCTTTCCCTGGGGATTGTGAAAATGTACAACCTAAGAACCAGGCATATAAATGCCTTATCATCTCACTAATGTGTTATGAGCAAGACTAACTCACACAATTGAAAACTCAACCAATCAGGATGAAGGAAATTTGGTGCATGCTCAGGTGATCTCAGCAACTGACTGTAAGACACAAAACACAAGACTGCTTCATAGTACAATACTGAACTTTACATTTTGCTTAACAGTAACTGTCAGCAATGCTGTTAGACCTTAAAACAATGATCATTGTAGGATTCTATCTACTTTTAATTGCCCTTTTGATCAGGGGTTACTCTACCACTGTGCATGTGCTGCTTAATTAATTGCTTAAGCTTTTCTCAATTAGAGACTAGTTCCCTAATATGGTTTTCATCTCTCAAGGGTTATAGCAAAGACAGAGGCAAAATATGGATCCTGTGAAAGCCAGAAGCTAATGGAGATATCTGGGAAGTAGCTAATGCTAATTAACCATGTGATTTCCCTTTACAATGGTCACAGAACCCTACCTACATATCATAGTGAATCTGCTGAATTAACTTTTACTTTTGGAGGAAAAAATGAACACGTCAACTTCATCCTTTCATTCCTAAAGGCATAGTCGAGGTAAGTACTGCATTGTTGTGGGTATGTGTCTGTGTATAGATGTCAATGTATACCTGCAGGGGTATGAATGTCACTGAATGAATGCGTGCATGTGTGAACATGTGTGTGTGTATATATCAGTGGCGGCTGGTGACTTCAAATCACAGGGGGGCTGCAGGAGACGCTGAATGGGTGGGGTCAAAGGGAAGGGGTGTGGTCAACCATAAAGGGGAGGAGCTATGCACAAAACCACAAAAAACTAACTTTAATTAAATACGCTGCCCTGGGTGGCAAACCATCATTATGAAAGTCCAATCAAGACAAAAATAAGTGTAGAAGAATAAAAATATTTCAATGCATTGGCTGCATGACAGCTTACATAATATCTAGATGGAAACAAAAGGTTGTGAGGCATGAAAAAATAAATTACTTTTTAAATACACTACTGGAATGCCAGTCAAAATCAAGTAGAAGAAAAACCAGAAGCACTCAACTCAAACCACTTCTCCTTGCACTGCAGTTCTAATTATAATATATTCAGCTTTATTAAAGTACCAAGCAACATGCTGAAAGTAGAAATCTATGTGATGCCCCCACTTGTAAAAATGTTTCTTATCCAAAAAAGACCTGCTGCCTGACAACTTGTTTCATGGGGAAAACATGATAAAAGTAAAAAATGAAAAGCAAACAAGAAACACGCTCAAGATACATTGCTTAAAGGATTACTGTACAGGTTATGGACCACACATGATTGGCATTCTGTTTAGTTTACGGGTAAAGTCTGTAGAGATGACTGGAAGTCTCCAACAAGTGTAATGAGCTTTTTAAAATAATGGAATCCTGTCCTTTAATACCCAAGGCTTATACATTATCTAGTCAAGTATTCTCTGCATGGCAACAACAGAAAGGCTTTCAATGTTGGCAATTCTTTAACAGTATGCTTATTAAAGCTTACTTGCATCTTACGATGTCAGACAAGCTTACCTTATGGTCATTAAAGCATTGCTACTTAAACACAGAGCAACAGGCACTTTGAGTAATAAGCATAAATCTGAGTAATAAGCATAAATCAACAGTACAAAATATGACAGAAACCAGACCATTCTGCAAAATCAAGGACAGATGAAAAGCCACTGTAGTACTTATGCAGTGTGTCCTCCCCATCCAAGGTAGATACAACTACTCCTTGCCTTGCTTGGACACATCCAGAGTCACTACATGGGGAGTGGGGTGCAACAAGCATGTCACAATTTGAAATCTCTCTGGCTGACTGTGATGGCCCTGACACATTTGTCATACCTCTCAACCTCAAGAGCAAGAAATCTGGACAAAGCCATACACAGAAGTGGGACAAAGGCACAACAATAAGGACAATTTTTAAATATTACTCTAATAAACTTAGAAAGATAATAGAATAGGTCTTGCATTAGTATGAATTTTCTGAAGGGTATAAAATCTGAAACTCAAATGTCTGTCATTTTCTAACTTCAGTCTTTAGTGATTTGTCACTAATTTGCCAAAAACACAATTTTATGAAAAATGGACCAAAAATGTGATGCAAAAATATAAAATAGACACACAATACAGCTTCTACCTGTCAAAGAAGGGACACTTTAATATTAGTACTGCTACCTTGAGCAGCTGACAAAATAAAAGAATCTACATGCATTTCAAGTAATCTATAACTTTGATTATTACAGTTATTTCTTAATTGTAAACCCTCCATGTTTTCTTCCAAAATTGCTATTTTGTGGAGGGATTATTAGGGGAAGAGCAACATTTTGAGCCAAAATTGGGGACAGTTGAGAGGTTGGCTATGCCTAATTCTATAAAGCAATTTATTTGCATGTACCTCTCAACCTGTTAATGCAGTAAATATGAACAAGGCCAAATATATTGGGGCACGTATAAACAGTACTAAAATTGCTCTTGTATAAATTGAGACAGTTGATAGAACGGCTCTTACTTTAACATGCATTTTTATGAAGGTTATGAAGTCTGAAACTTATTATTTAGTGACTTCTGGCAAATCATTTAGGAATTAAAACTACAAATTTTATGAACAAACCAAAAATAAGAAGCAAAAATCTATTCATTCTTTGAAAATCTGGACAGTTGGGAGGTATAGTTCAGCTGGGCCTGTCTGAGTTTGCTGCCCTTCCCCCCCTGACAAAATAATGGTTGAACTGGAGCCTCTGCAGCCATTCCAATTAACCATTACTTGGCTATTTCACTCCATTTACCATAAACACTAATGTGCATACTGCTTTACTTCAATGATTGGACTTCATTTGAAAGTTTTATTTTGTATTTTACAGCACAAACATTAAGTCATCTGTTAAACAAAGCAATGCAGTCTCACAATGAAAACTTAGCATTAAAACTTCTCTGCCCTTGAAACTCACATTCATTGAAACAGCATTGAAACCCACATTCAAAGAAAATACATTTTGCCAGTGGCAGATAAAGATTAATTTTGGGCTGTTTTCAATCATAGGCCCCTTGCATATGAAACATACATGTGCTCTTTGATACACCTTCCTCATTGTACTAAAAATTATATTCCTTGTACAATACAGTACACTTGTTAGAGGGTGTTTTAAATTTGTTTTGAACATTTTTCCAGTAAGCAATGAAACAAAACATATGCACCCATAATGGCAAAACTGCCCAGTTGAGAACATTTATCATAAAAAGTCTACTCAGACTTCCACAGTCCACCATTATTAGTAAATATACACAATTCTACAGTCCACCATTATTAGTAAATATGCACAATTCCACAGTCCACCATTATTAGTAAATATGCACAATTCTACAGTCCACCATTATCAGTAAATATGCACAATTCTACAGTGCACCTTTATCAGTAAATATGCACAATTCTACAGTCCATATTCAGTGAATTCAGTTCTTGCCATAGCTGTCAACCTTAGCACAAAAACCTGGAAGAAGCCAATAATGGGGGAATACAGTCCCAAAAATAGGGACAAATTTAAAATATTCATCTTATAAACTTAGAAAATTGCTAGAAAAAAAGGTTGTGCTACTATGTATTCTGAAGAACATGAAGTTTGAAATTCAAATGCCGGTCAATTTTACTGCGGACAGAACAAAAACAATTTTCAGCAGAGACGCAGGGATTAATACTGCAGACACGTCTTTGTAAAATGGCAGGGCACCAGAGCAAATCCACACACAAACACAAGGAGGAGATGCAGACTCCACCCCAACCAAGAATCAAACCAGGAAACCTATAGCTGTGAGGCAACAGTACTACCACTGCACCATCAAATCTGCAAGGAATTAAACATTCAGAAACCTGAAGTCTGAAATTCAAATGCCGGTCAATTTTACTGCGGACAGAACAAAAACAATTTTCAGCAGAGACGCGGGGATTAATACTGCAGACACGTCTTTGTAAAATGGCAGGGCACCAGAGCAAATCCACACAAACACAGGGAGGAGATGCAGACTCTACACAGAAGCCACCCCAACCAAGAATCAAACCAGAAAACCTATAGCTGTGAGGCAATAATACTACCACTGCACCATCAAATCTGCAAGGAATTAAACATTCAGAAACCTGAAGTCTGAAATTCAAATGCCGGTCAATTTTACTGCGGACAGAACAAAAACAATATTCAGCAGAGACGCAGGGATTAATACTGCAGACACGTCTTTGTAAAATGGCAGGGCACCAGAGCAAATCCACACAAACACAGGGAGGAGATGCAGACTCCACACAGAAGCCACCCCAACCAAGAATCAAACCAGAAAACCTATAGTTGTGAGGCAACAATACTGCCACTGCACCATCAAATCTGCAAGGAATTAAACATTCAGAAACCTGAAGTCTGAAATTCAAATGCCGGTCAATTTTACTGCGGACAGAACAAAAACAATTTTCAGCAGAGACGCAGGAATTAATACTGCAGACACGTCTTTGTAAAATGGCAGGGCACCAGAGGAAATCCACACAAACACAGGGAGGAGATGCAGACTCCACACAGAAGCCACCCCAACCAAGAATCAAACCAGAAAACCTATAGCTGTGAGGCAACAATACTACCACTGCACCATCAAATCTGCGAGGATTTAAACATTCAGAAACGTGAAGTCTGAAATTCAAATGCCTGTCAATTTTATTTAACATTTGTTAATCAGGGCAGTCTGACTTGGAACAAAAAAACAATTTTCAGCAGAGGCCCAGGAAGAAATAATGCAGACATGTCTTTGTAACATGGGAGGACACAAAAGCAAACCCACACAAACACAGGGAGAAGATACAGACCCCACAAAGAAGGAACCCCAGCCAAGAATCAAACCTGAGAACCTGCAGCTGTGAGGCAACAATGCTACTACTACACCATCAAATATCACGCATTGCAACATTTACAAACCACAGATATTATGAGGAACAGCTCAGATCAAATATGAGGCAAAAATCTGCAATTTCTTTACAAATGGTGGTGGGTAGGGAACTCAAGTCTTTAACACCTGCATACAGGGTACAGGGTTCAAGCCTGAGGTATTCCCTACCACACCACCATGAGCACCTGGGGCATTTTCACACACACACAGACACACACACACACACACACACACACACACACACACACACACACACACACACCTCCAGTTACAAGCACCAGCAAACACATACACAACTCCAGTTACAAGCACCAGCAAACACACACACACCTCCAGTTACAAGCACCAGCAAACACATACACAACTCCAGTTACAAGCACCAGCAAACACATACACAACTCCAGTTACAAGCACCAGCAAACACATACACAACTCCAGTTACAAGCACCAGCAAACACATACACAACTCCAGTTACAAGCACCAGCAAACACATACACAACTCCAGTTACAAGCACCAGCAAACACATACACAACTCCACACACACAACTCCAGTTACAAGCACCAGCAAACACATACACAACTCCAGTTGCAAACACATACACAACTCCAGTTACAAGCACCAGCAAACACATACACAACTCCTGTTACAAGCACCAGCAAACACATACACAACTCCAGTTACAAGCACCAGCAAACACATACACAACTCCAGTTACAAGCACCAGCAAACACATACACAACTCCAGTTACAAGCACCAGCAAACACATACACAACTCCACACACACAACTCCAGTTACAAGCACCAGCAAACACATACACAACTCCAGTTACAAGCACCAGCAAACACATACACAACTCCAGTTACAAGCACCAGCAAACACATACACAACTCCAGTTACAAGCACCAGCAAACACATACATAACTCCAGTTACAAGCACCAGCAAACACATACACAACTCCAGTTACAAGCACCAGCAAACACATACAGAACTCCAGTTACAAGCACCAACACATAAAGTAAAATGCACCATACACTTACCTGTCTGTTCTCCATACCATATCCTGCCCGCAACACATACACAACTCCAGTTGCAAGCACCAGCAAACACATACACAACTCCAGTTACAAGCACCAGCAAACACATACACAACTCCAGTTACAAGCACCAACACATAAAGTAAAATGCACCATACACTTACCTGTCTGTTCTCCATACCATATCCTGCCCGCGCAATACTCACAAAGACCCGTGAGATCCCAGTAAAGCTCCTTCCCGACGATGAGATCCCAAGCTCCCTCCCGAGAGTGTTCTGGCTGTTGCTGCTGCAGTCCGGATGCGATAAGTGCACAGACGTCTCCTTGCATCCTGCCGGACTGCCTTGAGCATGCGCATAGACCGACGGTAGTCGGGACTACTGCGCATGCGCGAAGTCCGCGAAAATTATAAAAAAATTAATTTTTTTTGTTTTCTTTTTTTTTTTTGTTTTCTTTTTTAATTTGAGGGGGCTGTAGTCCGGCAGCCCGATGTCACGAGCTGCCCCTGGTATATATGTGTGTTTCTGCCTGTCTGTCTGTATGGTTGTGCTAGAGAAGTTAAGTAGAGAACAGAGACTCTGACTGTGTGTGTGTGTGTGTGTGTGTGTGTGTGTGTGTGTGTGTGTGTGTGTGTGTGTGTGTGTGTGTGTGAGAGCTTGTGGGTAATTTTTGGCATGATCGTATGGTTGTGCGACTGTTTTTTGAATGTGCAAAACTACAACCACACCCCCCCCAACTTTAATATACCAACTTCAAGATCGCACTACAGTGGGGTAAAGGGAAATCTCCGTTTTAGTGCTATATGCAGAAGCGCTAAACAGGAGATTTCCCATAACCTGTCTGCAGTGCCATCACAGAGATGGCACATTCACAGACACAGTGTGCAGGGCACCTTGCTGCCCTGCAGAAACACTAGCTTTTTCCCTTTTTTACTTACCTTTTTCTTCCCCTTGACAACATCGATGTTCTAAACACTCGATGATATGGTCTCGACCATATGAATTTCGATGGTTTAGAATTTCGATGTTTTCAAGTGGAACCATATACATATACACACACACACACACACACACACACACACACACACATATATATTTATATTTATATGTATGTATGTATATATATATATATATATATATATATATATATATATATATATATATATATATATATATATATATACATAAAACAATATCCACACAACTCACACACACGCACACACACACATGCATGCAAACAATATAGATAAATATGGTATACATTTGTTTTGCTGAACATCTGTTTTATTGAATGAAATAAAAGCCAGCTTGTGTGATCAAAAATCAGCTTATTGCACATGCTGGCTTTTATCTCTCTGTGAAATCACAGTGCAGTGAGGATAAGGATAATTTGCCCTTTTCCCACTGTAGTGCAGTCTTTGAGTATATCCAATATACAATACAAACACACACACATATATATATATATTATATATATATATATATATATATATATATATATATATATATTACAATACACAACAAATAATGTATGTAGATAAATATAAATACCTAAGCAAGTACATCTCTAACTACTTAATACTTTTCCTCCTAGCCTTACCACTCAAACTCTATTCCAGCTTTTACCTCTCCTAGCTATCTTTAATACCCTGCAACCAACTGTTCTCACCATGTCTACCACAACTATGTCAATACTTGTGAAACTACTACTTACTGCCACACTACTATCTTTTATAACCTCAGCCTATCACTTAACCTCCTATGAGCACCTACATTACTCTCCATTTCACTACCCAACTAAACAAACATCCTTTCATATACTCATCTCTCCAAATAATTTAAATATAATATCTACACCTAGCTACCTACTTGCAAAGTTCCACAGACTATCCCACATTAAATATTATAATCCCACAACCAAGAAATATCAATTTCTAATAAGTAATCTACATTATGCACTGTAGATTCTAAAAAATCAATCCTTACAAAATGGTGATATCCAGCCTAACCCAAGCCCTGCAAATGTCCTACCTACTGATCTTTATACTTCCAATCCCTCTATCCCACCCAGCCCCATTAAACTCCTCAACTCTCTCCTGACAGCACATCTCAATATCCAAAGCATCAACAATAAAGTTCCTCATTTCCATTCTCTCTTAGACATATACTCTTTTGACATTTTATGTTTAACAGAAACTTGGTTAAAACCACAGACCCAAGATAATGAGATTATCCCACCAGGATATAATATATTAAGAAATGACCGAACAAAAAGAAAGGAAGGGGGAATAGCAATTCTTTTCAAAGAAGGGCTACAAGTTACTACCTCACCTTATACCCCACCTAAGGGCAATAATGCAGAAATACGTATTTCTAAGATTCAGCTTAATTCTAATAAATCCATAAATATCTTATGCATTTATCTACCTCCTGAAAATAATATTAGCACCTTAGAGGATATTCTTAGCTGGGTCACAGCAACCTTCCCACAAGAAACTTTAATCCTAAGATTCAGCTTAATTCTAATAAATCCATAAATATCTTATGCATTTATCTACCTCCTGAAAATAATATTAGCACCTTAGAGGATATTCTTAGCTGGGTCACAGCAACCTTCACACAAGAAACTTTAATCCTAGGTGACGTCAATATAGATTGGAAGTGCATCAATAGTGAGCATTCTACTTCTCATATTAACCTTCATGTCTTCTCTCAGACCATCACCTCCCCAACTAGATTTAACAAACCAAACCAAAAAGAGAGCACTTTAGATTGGATTCTGATTAATAATCACCACCAAACATACAAAGTAGGCACCTTCCCTGATGATGTAAGTGAGCATTGCTTAACCTATATAATTAGGCAAAAAATAGATATCTCTCACCCAGCATCATGTAAGACTTTACGTTCCAACAAGCATTTTAACCAAGAACACTTTCTGAGCGAACTTAGTGCCTGTAATTGGACTTGTCTAAAAACCCTCCCATTAGAAGAGGCTGCCCAATACTTTAACTCTAAATTCTTAACTATCTTAGACCAACATGCACCTATACATAATATAAGAATTAGGTCAAAACCAGCTCCATGGCTCACCAAAGATATCAGGCAAAAATCCTACTTAGAAATAAAGCCTGGACTAGGTGGCGAACTACCAAAAGCTCATCTGCTCAACAGACATTTAGACAAATAAGAAATGCAACTAAAAAAAGCCATACTCCTAGACAAAAAAAACTTTTACGACAAAATACAGCAAACACACCAAAATAGCCCTCAAAGATTCTGGGCAAATATCAATAGACTCCTATATCCAGGACACGCCAGTACACCAACACCAATAGGAGCTAACCATGAGACTCCCATCCAAACTGCTAATGACTTTAACTCCTTCTTCACAGATGCCATCCAAACTCTAGCCAGTCAGCTATCTCCTGACACCTCTAGCATTCCCATCCCCATAACAAGCACTCTTCCTACCTTCCTATTACAAACTATATCTACTAACTTTATTTTCAAACTCCTAGCAAAACTGAAGCCTTGTACCCCTTCCGCTGACCAAATCCCAGCTGAATACCTGCAAAAAGCAGCCAAAGCAGTTTCTTATCCTGTATCCATCCTAATAAAAAGAACCATTAAAAAAGGATATATCCCTACCAGTTGGAAAGTCTCACACATTATCCCCCTACACAAAGGTGGCAACTCCAATGAATATTATAACTATAGACCCATAGCCCTTCTATCCCACTTAGCAAAAATAATGGAAAAATGCATTCACCATCAGCTAATAGGCCATTTAACTCAACACAACTTACTAGCTAAGGGCCAACATGGCTTTAGGCCATTCCTTAGTACCACCACTGCCCTCCTATCCTTTACAGACACCATTAATAGAAACTGTAATAACAATTTACTCTCTTCAGCACTATTTATTGATCTTTCAAAGGCTTTTGATATGGTAAACCACACATTGCTTATCAATATTCTCAAATCACTTTCCCTGGATACTCAATCTATAAAGTGGTTTACTTCCAACCTGAGCAATAGGCAACAAGCAGCGCACTGGGAAAATAATCTATCATCCCACCTGCCAGTCACACTGGAGTTCCCCAAGGCTCCATTCTAGGTCCTCTCTTATTTTCAATTTTTATTAATGATCTCTACTTGGCTATACCCAATGCAACTTGTATACAATATGCAGATGACTCTACATTAATCTGCACAGCTAAATCTGCTTCTGAACTGCAATGCCAAACCCAGAAAGTATTTAGCATAGTTGAGACATGGTTCTTAAAGCGCTGCCTCCTATTGAATCCCAAAAAAACAAAGCTCCTGCTCTTTACTCCTACTTGTAGGTCCACATCGATAGATATCTCAGTAATTTCTAACAATGGTATCCTCATATACCCAGACTCTACCACCAACCTCCTTGGTATTACAATAGACAACAACCTTAACTTCGACACCCACATTAACAACACTATAAAATCAGTTAACAGAAAAAAGGGCTGCCTGTACAGAGTCAAACCCTTCCTTACTCCAATTGCAAGAACT
>NC_056737.1:1878853845-1878868845 GCF_019279795.1 Protopterus annectens | reverse complement strand
TCTCCACGCAGAAGACGCTCTAGCTGAGAATCGAACTGGACAGCGTCTTACTGTGAGGCGACAATGCTACTACAGCACCACCACCGCAATCTGTGTATGATAACAAAATGATAGATATGCTGAGCAATATAAACACTTCTAAAATAATTAATTACTTGCAAGGTAATTGAATGTCTAAGGTCATAAATGACACTCTATACACTGTATATATGTGTCAAAAATTGGATCAAGCTTTATAAGCATTCTTATTGTTACTCATCCTGTGATTCTGAACATCAAGTGGCTTCCCAAAATACATAAGGATGGTATAAATCTTTCACTCCATCCCACAGTTACTAAGGATAGGCAACAGAGCCCCTCTCACTTTGTATGGAATGGCAGTTAAAGGATACAGTGTTGCTGACTGCAACTGTTCTGAAAGGCACTAACATTTTTTTACATGTGTTTTTTGATTATACAAGTCCAATAATGAGTTCTGAATCCTACTTTATGTTTACCATGGATATTAACAGCTTATTCACGGTGATTTCTAATGACTATGGCATAAAAACCATTAGAAATTTCCTCTGTGAAAATAGTGGATATGCCAATGATAAAATAGATCTGATACATCTGCTGCTCAGTATATCACTTGACAATAATGTTTTTATGTTTGAGAATAAGCTATATTGGCAGAAATGGGGAGTTGCAATTGGCACTGTCAATGCAAACAGCTATGGCAGCCTGGTGATGGCTCACTGGGAGGCCAATTATATACTTAATAATAATGTCTTTTGCCTATATATAAAATATTACAAAATGATTGTTGATGATGTCTATATCCTGTGGCAAGGCAAGGTTGAACGGCTCAAGGACTTTGTTAACTACTACAATTCCAAGATAGTGGATGTCCAGTAAACACCCTCTCCACGGAGCTCCTAAATACTATCAATTAAATCTAAGAAAGCGCCAAATAACATCATAAAATAGGAGTTGAAGCTGTAAGAAATAACTTCATCTTTACCAAGAGATCAAAAAACTAAGATTATTCTTCTGGATTTTACTTTAAAAAATATTTTAAAGTCTCTTGATTGCTCTGAGGACCTTAGCCACATGAAATCTCTGGGCCTGAAGGCATCTCCTGTACAGAAGTTATTTTTTTATCTGGTAGTAAAACTTTAGAAAAGGAAAATGGCAAAGTAAATGGACAATATGGAAACACAAACAATCAAAACAAAACTATCAACAATAGCCTCACCTGACAAAGAACTTACAGCTAAGAGGCAGAAAACAAATAAACAACAGGACTCAAATAAATACAGTGTGAAACAGAAAACAGAAACAAGTTTTCAAATGGATAAACTTAAGCCAGCCCTTCTTCCAATACAAAATGCATTTGAGAGTTTTTCTGACCAACTTTCTAAATTTGGAAATACAATCAATCAACTAGTCAATCAAATTGACCATCTGGAATAAAAATCCCAAGGTAATGAATTCCAGATAGAAAAATTAAAAGGGGAAATTAGCGCCAAAAGTAATGCTCTTTAAGAAATACAACAAAAATTAACTGACCTAGAGGCAAGAAGTCATTGTAATAACATTCTAATAACAGGAGGGCCCACTGCACTCTACATAAAATGCAAGACTCTTCCATTCCAAGACAAATATATGTTAAAGCATTAAATTTCCAAGATGTTCAGAAAATTTTATCAGCTTCCAAAAGAACAGAAACATGTAATTTGGAATAGTCACAAAATCTCTATTTTCCAAGACCTCACTGTTGCCATCAAAGAAAACCGGCAAAAGCTCTCACCATTTTGTGCGGAATTAATATCCATAAAAATCAAATTCCAGATGCTCTACCTGAACATGTTGATATTCTACAATAAAGACACTAATATAACTGTCGACTCACCCAAAGAAGCTAAAGATGCCTTTATCAAATGCTTCGGTAAATCCCCAGTGCAGTAATTCTATAAATGGAACGTGCTTAACAGTTGCTGTAAGCAAATCCATTCCTCTTGCTCATTTATGTCTCCTTGCTTAATAAGTGACTGGTTAATGTGTTTCTGGTTCACCAAAATATAACTTTATTTAAACCTGGAACCTTACGGCCGTCAAAGTGAATGGGCGAGGAACAAAAGTTATGGTGTCTGTTGCACAATGGGGATCCTATTTAATATATGCCTTCCTGTTGTTCCATTAAAATATGCTCCTTGGGGCTAAATGCGAACAGGGATCTCAGTAAGCAAATAAGATTATAAGCTTACTGGTGTTAACTGCAAGTTTGGGCCAGAAAAACATAATCGGGTGTTGACAAAGAATTTATTAAACTAAAAATGGAAATGCTGGTTCCAAATGAACCCAGGAGGACTCCAATGACTACAACATGCAACCAATTTGTAAGTAAACAGCCAATTAGGTTGGAAGGGCCAAGAGTTCCATCTCAGGTAGAGATGTGCTTGGTTAGTCAATACTTATCTATCTTAGCCATTAAGTAGGTGGACGAATCCAGCAATTGTATTTATCTGAGACAATTTATTAACAATCCAATCTTAGAAGGACACAAAAAAATAATAATTAGTGAAAATAGTAGAAGTTTATGAAAAGGGAAAGAAAAGTAACTGTCAGAATAGTCAGTTATAGCAGTCAACTGGGTAATTTTCTCTTTCCTTTCTATCCATTAAGTCTGAGAGAACTATCAGATATCAACTTAATTTCTACGAAGCTACGTAAGACTCTAGTTAAAGATTATAGAAGACATATAGAATTCCTAATGATGCAATTGCAATAATAGGTTTTGCTGTTTTTCTAGTGACTTCTTGGGTAAGGGTCAACTCCCATTGTAAAAATGTAATGCTATGACATCACTTTGCTTTTCTAAGTGATGTGGTGTCTGTTGAGAAATGTGGGGCAAAAGGAGGTAATGCAGTTAAAGCTGGATAAGCATAGTTTAGTTTGGTGACACTCTCAACAGATGTTGCTTTATCTTCATCTCTTTTTTGAATGATATTTTCATTTTTTTTATAGCATGTGGACTTAAGAACCTTTTCTGTTCTCCTTCTGTTGCCTTCCACAGCTGTTCTACAAGACCAGTGAGGCAGAAAGGAGGAACTATCTCCCTTTTGTAATGTGAGCCAACTATCTGACATTGGAAAGGATGGTTTCCCATCCACACATTGCTAACTAGAAACATCTCCATATGGCCTAGCAGCTGAAAAGTCTAGCTGAATTGGTGGTACCTCCTTCCAAAGTACATTTAAAAATGTTGTGTAAATAATTTCTATTTCTGTCTCTGCCCCTGTCCAACAGGTAGGTTTAATGTGTCATGGAATTATAATAGTGCTTTCCATCACAGAATTATTGAGGAGGTACTTGCATTATGTTTTGTACCATTGTTTTACAGTGAATTATTTTTCCCCTAGCCGTATTCATTGAAACAATATTAGTTTTTAGTCTTGATTTTCAGGCACTAAACAAAATCCATTGCTATCTCTTAACATACCCAAAAATAAGTCAAATAAAGATATTTGTAAACACAGGGCATTAAATAAATACATACTCTGCAGCACAGAGTGGTCTTGCCACATTTCCAGGTCTCTTTAAATGTTTTTAGTACTGCCCAAACAACACAGACTACTGGCTTTTGTCAGATGTCACAGGACTTACTGGAAATCATAGTCCTTGTATATGATCTGTCAGGGGATAAAACTGGACATTTTAATCCATGAATCATATAGGGCAAGTGTGGAAAAATAATGCAGGATCTATTTCTGCCTGTATGGCTTGATTGCTCTCAATTCAGCCAGGCATAATGAAATCCCACAATGACATAGGTCACTCTGCCAAGAATTATTCCTCTTGTATTACAGGAATTTTGTATTGTTACTTTAAGTTCCTGATCCATAAATGTTTCAGTTATGTGTCTGCTGAGCAAGCATGGTTTAATTTGTTTATTGGTGGTATGATTGTAACCCTAGGCCTAGAGAAATATAGAAGAGAATATGCGTTTGATGAATATAATTATTTTTCAGGAGCCTAGAGCATGACTTAAATTTATGAAGAGTGCAAATGTTGCAGTTATTTGGTTAGTATGTATTTATATGTAGCTTTTTGGTCTTTATTGTATGAATCAGGACTTACACATAGTTTGCTAAACATCTCAGGACATCTGGCCACACTTTAAACATTTTTTGTATCACCCTTGACTACTGAATGTTCCAGCAGAAGTTAAGTATGTTGACCCTCAGAGTGATTGCCTAGCATTTCTTTGTAGAAACTATAATATCTTATTCATTTTATGGTCAGTAAAGTATATCTCAATTCCTGCTTACTATAATCCTTTTAACAAGTCAATTAGTAGGGGATGAGCTGACTACAGGATTATGAACTATCCTTTATCCAGCTAGTTAAATTACTAGGTCGACGTCAATCACTATACCATCCTATGGCTACTTACAATCTCACAACAAACTCAGTAGTATTTTGCTATTCTATAAAGTTTTATTTGCCTGTATTATATTATAGGAGGGAAGTGGATTGTCTAAGCAGGGTCAAGAATGATCGCTCTTGGGGTAATGATATAGGTTATGCTATGGTTTATGCACTATTAGGATTACATTTAAACAAACTTATTGATTGCACATTTTATATGTGAAATGTTAACATACTATGTTAATACGGAATTATTTTCTTTATTTAAGCTCCTTCTAATATGGGGTTTAGGTGGTTAGGCACATAGTATTTGGGGAAGGAACTTTATGCTACCAACATGAGAGCAAACACACACCTGTATATATTTCAAACCAAGTGGACTTATTCACATTATACAACTTGTAAGATTTTATGTACTATTTTCTATAAAACTAAATTATATGAGATGTGGATGATATTATCCTGGAATATAAGGGCTCTACAGGATAAGAACAAAAAAAAGCTAGTTATGCACCTGTTATTTAAATTGGAGGCTAATATTTGTCTTTTACATTAAACACACATGTTTAAGAATGAATGGAACAGAGATGCAGATAAGAAATGAATAAAATCTATTATAGTGGCAGGAGATAGCTCTAACTCTAAAGTGGTGGTTATTCTAATTAAAAAATTATTTTAAGCATCAGTAGCAGATTATAATTTTGATAAAAAGAGTAAATGGTGTTATTTCACAACCCTGAATCCTATTTCCAGAAATCCCATTCTCATTCTAAACATTTATGGTCCATGCACAAAACAACAGGACTTAATTCTAGAGATTTATAATTTACTTTGTGGGTTCCCAAAACATCAATATATAATTGGAGGGGACTGCAACGCAGTAATTAATCCTTCCCTAGATTGCTCTAGCAACTCTACCTCTTACAATGTTTAAGCGTCAATATCATTAGGTGAATTGATTAATTTAATCTTATTGATCCTGTATCCTGCAGTGATAACATACATAAGGATAATCTATATACATTCTATTCTAAATGTCATAACTCCTGGTCGAAACTGGATTTTGTTTTAATTTCAGAATCACTGATGAGAGAAGAATTAAAATTCTCTTCAGAACCTAGGTTCCTATCTGATCACACTAAAATAGTCTTAAAAATAAACTTGTCTAACACACCAACAAAGTCCCTTAACGGTAGTAACTGGACCCGACACAACAACTTACTAAATAAGAGAGAAATAGGACAGGAGATAGCTGACAGTCTTGTTTGAGCAACAAATGGACTTCAATAATATCCAATTAGATATCCAATGGGCTGCTTATAAAGTCAAACTTAGAGGGATACCGATCCAAAAAGCCTCTTACTTCAAAAAAACTGTCAAGAGAAAAAAAGATAAATTAACCTTAGAACTAGAGAGGCTAGAAAAGAAATATCTAGTATACCCAAATCCGGACATAGAACATCTAATTAAAAATACCCAAAGAGATCTGCTAAAGCTGCATCACCACAATTATATTCTTCAAGAACAAAGATTCATTGCCAAATACTCTGAATGGGTGCAAATGCCATCTAGGGCCTTAGTGAGAATAACTGAAAATAAACAAGGAGCCCCTAGAATCAGCCTCCTTCAATACCAAAATAAGATTTACAAATCAGATTTAGAGATATTAGAATTATTTCAAAATCTATACACCAAAATATATAGTATGCATACTGACCAAATTTAAACCTTTGAAATGAAGAATTTCATTAATAATCTTAACTTTCCAAAACTGCAAATAGAACAAATTAATTCTCTCATTACACCGATTAATAAAAAGAGATACTGGATATTATTGATAAACTCAAACTAGGCAAGGCCCCAGGCTCGGATGGATATACTCCAGATTTTTATAAAACCTTTAACTTGAAATTATCATCTATCCTGTTAAAAGTCTTCAATTATATTAAAATAGAGGGTATAACAGATCCATATTGGAATACTTCCAAAACTATACTTATCCTGAAAAACAATTTCAACAAAACTGATCCAAACAACTACAGACCTATATCATTGATTAATGTCGACAAACATTTTTTCCTCTCTCCTTGCTGAAAAGACACAAGAATGTATTGCCCTCCATAATCTCCCTAGAACAGGCCAGTTTTATGCAGAAAAGACATACATGGGATAATGCACTAACATTAGATTCCATGAAACATCTCACTAAAATGGACAGGAATCTGATTTATGCTTTAACCTTAGATGCTAGCAATGTTTTTGACAGGGTTAATTGGGAATTTCTATTTCTATCCATATCCCATTTTAACATTCCAAAGAATTTTTCTGATATGAGCAAAATGCTCTATAACAACTTTCAAACTTACCTCCATATCAACAAAAGAATATCTAATCCAATTAGAATTTCTAATGGTACTAGGCAAAGTTGCCCTCTATCCCCGCTCCTGTTCAACTTATTCATAGAACCATTCTTCCTTCATATCTCGCAAAAAGCCTTCCACTCAATACCTAAAATACTAAACACAAAAGTAAGGTTGTCGCCATTCGCTGATGACCTTAACATGCATTTTGAACATCCCAATACCGACTTAAGGAAAATAACCTGGGCTATGGACATTTTCTTGAAAGTATCAGACTACAAATTAAACCAAAATAAGTCACATATTTTTCCCATTAACCCAAACAAACACACTAAAAATTATTTTCCAGACTCACCATTCCATACAGTTTATTCTTTTAAATACATGGGTATATGCTTTAATCATAATCAGGCCTCCATGTTGCAGAATAATTTACAAAAGGCATGGTCAATAATCATACAAGATCTTTATAGATGGCAACAGCTGAAGCTGTCTATATTATTCAAAGCAGCAATTATTAAAATGAATGTACTACCAAAGCTGCTGTATTACTTCAATGCTTCAAATCTTATCATACCTAAAAGTTTATTTCATAAGATGAAAAAGATGCTTGCCATATTTATATGGTTTCCCAAAGCAGTAAGGATAAATTACTCAAAACTGGCATATCCCAAAGAAAAAGGAGGACTTAGCTTATCTGATCTACATCTCTACTACAAGATTGTATGTGCCAACAGAATTATTTTTAAGGCAAACTATCACCTTAGCATTGACAGGCAGTGCCCTGCTTGGGTAAGAATTTGGTACCAACACGTGATTAGAAATAGTATTAGCCCGAAAGCCCTTCCTTTCATAAATCAAGTTGGCCTCAAGAATATTAATCTAAACAAAATTCTGAAACATAAAATCAAAATAACTCAGGAATTGATGAAATCTATAAAATTGGATAAAGTATTTACCCTTCTTCAACCAATTCATCTCAATCCAAATATCAAAATTAACAATAAACCGATTAATCTTATAGAGTGCCCCCTCATAAAGGATTGCTCTATATGGGATATTCTTAAACATAAGGACAAAAACCTTCAAGATCTACGACTAACACTGAAAGTAAATAATAAATATATCATAATCTTACGTCAACTAAGGGAAATCGGGTCTATATTAGAACACCAAACTTTCAAAATTTCAAGTGTCCTAATATTGAACCCTATTAATCAAAAATTTAAAACATCGAACATACAGAACAGCGAATTTTTTCCTAGGGAAAAAAATTTGCTGTTCAAAACACATACACACAACACAAGCACACCAAACAAACAGCAATCCACACACATGCACCTAAACTCTTACACCTAACCCTACACTAAACTATACATACACCACTAACTATCCACTTATCTTAACCCAAACCCTAACCCTAAGGTCCATCACTATCACACAGTCACCTCACCCGTGCCCTAACCCTAACTCACCTACCACACCCTAACCCTCACGTCCACACAATCGCACACTTACCTGAGCCGCGCCCTAACCCTAACTCATCTAACCCGCCCTAACCCTCATGTCCACACAATCGCACACTTACCTGAACCCAACCCATAACTTTCCACCACAGCACTGAAAATACTGAAGCAACAGAAACGGACAACCAAATTCTTTCCCTAGGAAAAAAAATTGTTTTTTTGTTTCTTTGATATTTTCAGCATTCGCTGAAAATGGGTCGATATTAGAACACTCGAAATTTTGAAAGTTCGGTGTTCTAATATAGACCCTGGAAATCATATCCACTCTAACTAAAGATATACCCATTGTTGAACAGGATATTAACATATTAATTGAAATTATGTCAACTTTATATAGTACAGAGAAAATGCTTTCAAATTCTTAGAATCTGATAAATCATTTTAGACATAGCTCAGCATTCCTGTTTTCCAAATACTGGGATCAACAAGGTGTCACATTCACTGAGGATCAAAAACTCAAGGCATTCAAAATTACCATGGAACTTTCTCCCTTTGAAAAATTCTGGTACACACAGTTAATAATCAATAATAATACTATGCACCCTCCACCCTTAATAAATTTGATCCTAATATCTCCCCTTCTTGCTCATGCTTTTCTTATCCACATGCTGACCTCATACATGTTTTATGGTTCTGCAAACATACCCACAAACTTTGGAACTCTCTTAAAGTGCGTCTAGAGAAAATGGGTTACCAGCAATTGACCCTATCTTGGGAGCTAGCAATTCTCCACATCTCAGACCTAAAAATTTCTAAACTAGAGCTACACGTTCTGATTTCGCTCTGTTCTCTAATTAAGTTGTATATAACTAAAAACTGGATGGATAGAAACAAAATCAGCTGGAGCACTTTCAGAAATATGGCTTTTAGTTATATCTCTGCACAAAAAAAATCATAATAAGAAACACCAATAACTATTCTGGAATCTGTTGTTCGACCAGATTTTAAACGTTTAATAAAATCAAGTATGAAAGCATATATTTGTAGTGGTTCAACCAGTTGTTGTCATAAATAGTCTACAACTCAGTTTTCCAGGTTTGTTCATAAAGTCTCATGATTGTATGACTTATTTGTACAACCTTTCATTTCATTACTAATTAACCTTGTATAATGGTAGCATCCCTGTAGATATTGTACATAGTTTTAATTGTCAAATTGTTGTTTTGCTGTGTTGACTTGATTTGTATACTTATGGATGTCATCTTTTTTTTTTTTGCTTATATGTATTTCCATATGTCATCTCTAACTTCCTGAGTATACATTGTTGTCTTTCCTATTTAACTTGTTAACTACTTAGAGACCACCTTGGATTTTATAAGATTTACTATGCAATATTCTGATACTAAGATCAATTTCCTTGATGTGTCTCTTGAAAGTAATGTAAAAAAATGGCATTAATACTACTCTGTATCATAAAGAGTGCAAAAGGAACAACATACTGGCTTGCAAGATTATGCATCCTCAACATGTGTTTAATAATATAGTGAAAGGACAGATGTTAAGAAGGAAGCTCTAGATTGCATACAAGGGAAGAAGACTTTTTGACAGCCAATAAGGCCATGGGACAGCAGTTTATACAAAGAGGATATAAAAGGAAGGAAGTTAACAAATACATGCAAGAAGCCAAAAAGTTAAGAAATAATGCAAGGCAAACCATTCTTTTCAGATAAGACTGAAGATGCTATTCCAGCTGAGATAAATAATGAAAATAATTCACAACGTATAAGAGTAGTTCTCACTTATTCTAACGATATACACTATCTATGTGATGCCATAAAAAATAATTGGAAGATTTTAACCAGTGATGCTACTATAAAAAGGCTTGTGGGAGACCCTCCACTCTTTTGTTTTAAGAATAATAAGAATCTTAAACATTTGTTATGTCAAGCATCACAAAATAAATATTTTATTCACTCTAACAGAGCGGGTAATTATCCCTGCAGAAATTGCACTAGTTGCAAATACATCTCCACAAGACAATATTTTGTTCATCTGGTCACTGGTAAGTGTTATAAGTTACAGACTTATGCTGACTGTAAGATGAAGAATGTGGCTAATATTGCCTGCTTTCAACAATGTGAATGATTTTTATATGCAAGACAAATAGTTCAAAGAAAAGATTTCTAAAGATGTCAGTGATATTCGCCTGCAAGATACAAAAAGTCAAATGGTGAAGCATATTCTGTCTAATGCCAGACACTCTTTCTGTTTTTTGATTCTTCATGTGATACAGAAGAATGAAAGGGGTGGCAATATCACTTTACAGATAGAACTTGCTGAGATGCATTGGATAGACAAGCTGACACCCTCCCAGGACTTAATGAATTCTTTAAAAAATTTAAATAAACAAAAAAAAAGTAAATGCATGTTTAATTACAAATTTTTAACTGAATTTACTATATCAACTATGTTACAGTTTATTAACAGCTGTTTTGTATCTCTGTACAAATTGTTACCTTAATGTACTCTGCTTTATATAAATGGCTTTGGAGCTTTTCTCCCTGGGTGTCCACTGAAAAAGGGCATGTTGCCCAGTCAGACATTACCTAGTAAACAAATGTAAATAAATAAATAATTCTCAATTACAATGAGACAATCAAATCTGATGAAGGGCATTGCATATACACAAAACCGCTCATCTTTTTACTTTTATTGTGTTTGACTTTTAACTTTTTATTAAAGTATGATGTTTTATGCTTCACTCTGTGGTGCTTGTGCTTCTTTGTATTCATTGTTTTATATATGTGGATATGTAATATATATGTAGAGAGAGGCAAGTAGTACACACACACACACACACACACACACACATATATATATATATATATATATATATATATATATAGATATATATATATATAGAGAGAGATAGCTATAGACATAGATATAGATATCTGCCTATATAGATATGTAGCTATCTGAGTTTTTGGGTAAGCAAACACAGTTGTCATAGTACCAGACATTATCATCTACTTTGGGGAGATGCCAGGTATTTAACAAAGCATGTGGCAATTCAAAGCCCTCATTCATTCATTCATTCATTCATTGAGATCAGCTTCAAGAAATGCCACTCCTTCAAAGCTCCATAAGTAAGTGTTAAGCTGCAGGTTAGACAATTGGTGGCAATAAGAGTCCTTATGACAGCTGAACCAATCACTAGTGACCACCAGGGAAAGTTAAGGTGAGGTAATTTAACAGTGTGGTGCTATATGTAAGGTGAGAAGGACAACATTTTTCACTGATTTTGAATAAAAAAATGTAACTCTGTCTCTTGTAATCCCTCTAAAATTATTGAATTTTGAAAAGAAAGTTGTGAATTACATTAAGAATGATGAAGTAGCTAGAGTTATAGTTTTATTTTCTTCAGAAATTGTATATTAAAGTCATTCAATTGGTTGGATATATTCCTGATTCTGTTCAGCCTTGTCTCTGAATGAGAAATATGAATAAGGTAAGAAATTTAAAAAAGCCAGTAGCCAGCCTAGATTAATCCCTTTTAATGGAAGATCCAGTCATAAGGAGCAGGAAGAAAGATTAAAAGGCTTTAGATAGTACAATCAATCTGGACAATTCAAAAGAAAGTGCTAGTATTATACCCACTCCTGAAGAAACAGGTAATGAATCACAAAGTAATGTTGAAAAGATATGGGGGAGGTGCTAGTTAAGCAACACAAGAAGTGTATTTACAGGAATTTTTAGAGCCATTGCCTAATGGTTGCTGGGCAAGTTATTTGATATGGTCTTAGAGAAAGAGTTGAGATCTACACCTCTACATCAGGAAGAAATATTACCTATTACAACAGAAACTTCTTCTAATAATGCATCAGGTAAATCAAGACAAGGGGCACTATGCAATCACAAAGTATGGTAGCTATAGATTGGAATAGTAATAGCAGGATTCTAATCACGTTATGTCCTGCGCCAACATTAAACAGCATGCCACAGCATTCCACAGCAGAAATGCCCCAAGGTCCCACTTTATTGCCCATATCCCAAAAGCAGTTAGATATAAAATTATCAAGGAATAATACATCACAGGTACATTAGGCAGGCAGACCTTAAGGATAAAAGTCTCATGTTCCATTCTTATAATTAAGTTGTTGTGCAAATTCTGCAAAGAAATTCCTCTAGAGATCTTGCAGAGTATAATCATGATTATAGGAATTAGTGTTACTCGGTTTAAGAACCAGCTTGACTTTGTCTGTTAAGTACTTACCAGGTAGTAAGAAAACTATAGCTAACAGTCTATTCCATCTACAGATTTTCAGGTTTTTCAGTTCAGAATGCTAACACCAGGGGCTCACTACCTTCCTACACTAGTTCCATCATGAATATGGCCCTTGGGAGAGGAAACATGCTGACATTATTAGTTAACTCATGGGCTCCAAAGACTAGAATATCTTACACATCCACCTAACAGCAACTCAAACGTTTTTACTAGAACTTGTCCACCGAGGCTAGACATATGTTTTTAGACCTCATAAGTTGCTACATCCTTCACATGTGTGCTTTAAGGGACTCCCCTGGCTCCTTACATATACAAGTGACTGCTATAAGCTAGTTAGCCCACTCCATAAGTCTACCCAACCCCACTCAGCACTGGGTTGTCAAGGGATTAAGGAAAGGTTGGAGTCACATGAATGTCACTTTTAGAGATTCCAGGAAGCCTAGCAGGGTTTAATTAGTTATTCTAGTAATAAAGGGGGCAAGGGAATCAGTCACAGATTTTCATTCTATAGAATCATGGGCAGCGTTGTTTACATGGCTTCATTCTCGGGCCTTCGAAATCAATGAGTTATTGTAGTCTCTCCATCATTTAGAGGTATTAATAACAGACAGACATATTAGAACTTGGATTAAGAAATCTAAAATGGAACAACATGGTCAGGGTAAACAAATTTTATTACACAAAAATGAGACTTTGGCATCTAAAATTTCAGGAGATGCTCATTCAAGACAGCAGATATTTTGAAGTACAAAAGGCCAGGGCATCCCAGCCCAGATGTTAATACCATGTTAAGCAAAGCATTAATGCATCAAGGCATTGTGCTGAGGGTTACACTTCTCACTCCTTAAAGATAGAAGAAGCATCTGTTCGGCCAAAGTTTTTAAATGCACAGGCAGATGAAAAAACAAATATCTACCTAAGCTATATCAGATGAAATTAAAAATATTGTACATTCCTATTAGGTCCATGTCTGCTCTGACTATTGGATACTCATTTATTTAAAGAGCAACCCAAAGAGATTACATAGGAGTTAATGGAAAGAATCTTGAACTCAATCCAAAGTGTTGGAGAGTTGAGTGTGTAGGTCACCCAAGTTTATCCTGGCACCAGCTGTTGACATCATTGGAGAACCAGTTCAATTTCAACAGGGTATATGAAGCATGGATCATACATCTGAGAGGCAATGATCACATTTATATTCCAAAGTGCATCCTCCCTAGCAAAATATTGGCCAACCAAAGTGTGTTGTGACACAAATTCCCTGATATTGTAATTTCATGGTCAGCGATTTTACCAAGATCGAATTGACAGGGAGACTGTCAACTCACATCAACAGAAATCACCTGCTGATTTTTAAACAGACTATTGGCAGCTTCTAAACAACTGGAGTTTTTTTTTTTTTTATGATTGGACACCCCAATTTGGATAAGTTCAACCAAGTTTGGTATATGTCAGATGTGGTCCATTTAAAAGATATGGGTTGGGATTTACTGAATTTACAATTTGCAATGCACATGCAGAAAATTATATAACAGCACCTTAGTCTATTTATATATATATATATATATATATATATATATATATATATATATATATATATACATATATAAAAAAGATAATTTCAAAATTCAGAAAAGGGGGAACAGAATGGATGCATGCTGATAGGCAAAGGCCATTGTGGTCTTTCTTGTCACCCTCCCCTTCAGCCCTGCTTTTCTTTTTTCTGAATGACAGATACTGGTTATACTAAAATAATGGTGGAAAATATGGATAGGCTATGTTAGGAGTCAGATTGTAGCTGAGGAGGCACTCAGTATGCCCCCTGTTGTTAGGAGGAGTTAATCAGAACAGGTGGGGGGAGGGAGTAACTAAGCCAACTGGCACTAATTGAAATTTGTGAATGTTGGCATAAATGCGATACAGTTTGCTGTTTGTTATTGGAATAGTCAAGAAATTACAAGCAGGCCGGAACAGGTGGAGAGTACACCATCTGGCACCAATTGAAATCTATGAATGTTGTAAAACAATCTTTTCAATTTGTTGTTTGTTATTTGAATAGTAAATGATTTACAAGCAAGACATGCAGCAGGTGGACTGAACACTCCAAATTGGCCCTAGGTGTGAGGGTATGTGATCTGTGTATGTGGTACAGATGAACTACAGTGGCAGGGCTAGCCACCCAGCTGTGTAAACCTTGGCTCTAGATAATTGTCACTGTTGAAGTGACACCCAGACCTCATGGGCAAAAATGGGAAAAGGGGTTGAGGATGGATGGATGGATGGATTGCTTAATTGAAGTATTGTTTTTTTTTTTTTTTTCAAATACATGGCTGTAATGGACATATGGAGTGATCTGATCTTTATTTGAGAGCTAGGAAATCCAGCAATGAAAAATAAATGTTTAGACAAGAAAACACAGTTGTCAAAGTGACCAGACACTGTCATCTAATTTGAAGAGGTGCCAGTTATTTAA
>NC_056737.1:1878811345-1878851345 GCF_019279795.1 Protopterus annectens | reverse complement strand
GCAAGATTTCTTCACAATCTGAACAGTCATAACTTGTTCTTTACTGTTGGCCGGCTAAGATCTAGCTGTATTCAACTGGACATGTAAGAGAATTAAGTACCTTTTATCAGCACTTTTTTCAAATAATACAGCATATTAATTGATTTATTTGTGTTGCATTGAATATTAACTGAACTGGAAGTTTTGTCTCTGTTTTTTCAATTAGTGCTTGCTAGAATTTTATTGCCTGTTAGTAACTGCAGGTGGGGGTAGTCTCATTCATTCATAAACTGTCACTGCCTATTTAAGTGGTACATTTTGGAATATTTTTTGCTTAAAATCTCAGCTTTGGCTGGCTAAGATCTAGCTGTATTTAACTGGACGTATAAGAGAATTTAAGTACCTTTTATCTGCACTTATTTCAAATAATACAGCATTTTAATTGATTTATTTATGTTGCATCAAATATTAAGTGAACTGGAAGTTTTGACTATGTTTTTTCAGTTAGTACTTGCTAGAATGTTATTATCTGCTAGTAATTGCAGGCAGGGGTAGTCCCATTTATTGATATCCTGTCACTGCCTATTTAAGTGGTAGATTTTGGAATATTTTCTGCTTAAAACCTCAGCTTTGGCCTGCTAAGATCTAGCAGTGTTTAACTGGATGTATAAGAGAATTTAAGTACCTTTTATCTGCACTTTTTTCAAATAATACAGTATTTTAATTGATTTATTTGTGTTGTATTGAATATTAACTGAAAAGGAAGTTTTGACTCTGTTTTTTCAGTTAGTCTTGGTGGCTTTGAAACTGCCCACCTCTCTTGCAAATTTGTGTTTGGATACTCCTTCTAGGCCCATCTTATTTGCTCACTCAGCTGACTGCAGTGAGATCATATTCTGATTTCAGGCACTCCTACTGTGTACAAAGAGAGCATCTGGGAATGAAAAAAAAAAATTAAGCTTGTTTCCTGCCTTTCCTGTAGGTGGTCTAGACTGTTTGTAGGCTTCTCAGCCCCCAAGCCTTTCTGTGTTGAAGGGAAGCCTTCTAGCTTAATTTTGTTTCTTAGAGCTAGCCAGTTTTTTAGTTTCAGCATTCAAATCTGTTTCTTTGAACTCAGCACTTGTTCAGAACTTATTGTAAGCACTAAATAAGCTGCAAACTACTACAGCACTCAACTTTCCTCACTTGTCTAGAGGAAAGCAGTTTTTAGTACTTAATAAATAAGCACCTATCCAGGCATGTCTAAGGGTCAGCTCCTGGTGATTTCTCCTGTCTACATGATGAATCTGGGCATCTTGGGGCAATGCAGTAATTGCCTCATGTACACAGACAACCCTCTCCTTCTACCACCAAACACTACAACCTGTGAGAGATGCACTTATATTGCCAAACTGGAAGCAAAGCTCTCTTCACCCAAGACTGGACTAGACAGTCAAGAGGAGAAGGCAAACACTTGCACCACACCACACTCATCACATAGTCCCTCAAAACCTACACCACCAAAACACACACATAGAAACACCAAACACACACCTACATTCATGGATGCTCTCAATAAAAACCTGCCCAAGCATCAGGGACCTCCAAAGCAGAAATGCAAGCAAACTCCACCCCCCAACACAACCCAAATGACACATAGCCCCTTAACTCAGTGTGCCACTCAACCACAGCCCATAAGGCATAACAACATACCCAACAGTCTAGTCATAGGTAACTCTATAGTCAGGCACACTGATGTTCCACTCACCAGGCTAAACAAGGAGAAAGTTACTGTCAGCTGCCTGAAAGGTACCAGGATCTGCCATATAACACATGCACTCAGGTCACTCCACAACAAGTACAAATATGACACTGTCATTGTCCATGTTGGTGTGAATGACCTGAGACATACCTCCCTGGACTACATGAAAAGAGACATGGAGGAGCTCTCCGATCTTGTAGCCCAGGTAGGTATGACCCTAGCCCTGAGTAGCATCCTGCCATCACCCAGAATGATACCACGGTACAAGGTCTAAATGATTGACTTCATCAATTGGCTAAGCTTCTGGAGTCATTCTAAGAGGATCCAGTATTTGTCTGCCTGGGACGACATGATTGACAGACCATGATGCTTTGCCAGAGATGGCCTGCACCTGTCACCCATGGGATTCCAGATACTGGCTGAGGCTCTTGCCACCCCTGTAGTGCCTTTTTTAGGCAAGGTTCAAATGACAAATTCACCACTGTAACAGGTACAAGCAAGCAAAATCTGAGGGTAATGCTACTCAATGCTAGAAGTCTAAACCTCAAAATGCACTCACTTGAGGCACTCATTAAAATGGAGAACATCGACATCTGTGCAGTGACAGAGACCTGGTTCAAGGCTCCAGAGAGCACCCCTGCATTATCAGGTTATAATTCATACCTGGCAGATAGGTTCAGTGCAAAATTTACCCCCCTCTCACACCCTAGAGGGCCCATCACTATACTGGAAGGGTGCAAAGTTCCTATAATCACGGCTGCACAGGTAAAAAACACACTCTCCAGAGCCAAGAACACAGCATCCATAGGACCTGACAATATCCCAGGCTGCGTTCTACATGAACTACAGAATGAACTAGAAGCTTACCTAAGTACCATGTTCAATCATAGCCTCACCTCAGGTTTTGTACCCACTGAATGGCACACTGTGACAGTTATCCCACTCTACAAAGGGGGAGCCATGATGGACCCCGGAAATTACCACCCCATTAGCCTGACAAGCCTGGTCTGCAAGGCCATGGAACGTATCATCATGGAACTCATAAACAAAGACATAGGTAATCTCCAAACTCTGGACCCTACCCAGTTCGGATTTGTAAAAGGCAGATCGTGTCTCTTAAACCTGATTGACTTCTTTGAAGCAGTCACTAAAGCCATAGATGAGGGTAAGGTGGTTCACACAACTTATCTAGATCTCGCCAAGGCTTTTGGCACCACACCCTTTCTGGAATTATAATTAAGCTCACTAAACTAGGTATAAATCCTTACGTCACAAGATGGGTTGCCAACTGGCTCATGGACAGAACCCGCACTGTGAAAGTAGCAGACTCCAAATCCAACTTCAGACCAGTGACAAGTGGAGTACCACACAGTTCAGTCCTGGGTCCTCTCCTGCTTGGTATCTACTTCTCTGATGTACAGGCTAACACAGAAGGTCTTTGGCTAACAAAGTTTGCAGATGACTGACAACTAGGAGCCATAATTGAAACTCCTAATGATGTGGACATACTACAAAAGGGCCTCACTGAGATAGGTGCCTGGTGTCAAAGCCATGGCTTGAAGCTCAATGCCAAAATGTGTATTGTCATCCCCTTTGGTAAAAACTCTATACCCATGAACTACCACATAGCTGGTAGTCTACTTAATGGTGAAAATGTGATGAGACCTTGGGACACAGGTGGACAGTAGTCTATCCTTTGATAATCACATCGCCACAGTGGTCAGGAAATCCTTCTGCATGGCTCACCTCATCACAAAAGGTTGCTCATCCAGAAAAAAAGAGGTCATTGTTCCCCTCTACTCATCACTCATTAGACCCATTATAGAGTACAATGCCCATTTTGGTATGCACTTCACAAGACATCTACAACAACTGGAAAGGCCACAGAAATACCTCACAAAGAGGATTACTGGCCTCAAACAGATGCTGTACGCGGACCATCTCAAGAAACTCCAGCTTTACTCTGTCGCATATCACCTATTCAGAGGCGATCTCTGCCTAACATACAAAGCTATTTCAAACCCAGAGCTGTTGGACATGCTCCACTTAAAGAAATCCCAATCCCTCTGAGCTACACGCTCTAGGGACCTAAACCTTGTCATCCCAATAAATATAACATGCTGGGGGGATAGATTCCTGTCCCAGATACTTCCCATACTCTGGAACAGACTACTTATCTATGTCAAACAGAGATCCTCATTAGCACTCTTCAAGAAAAATCTTGATGATTGGATGGGAAATAGGAAATTCACCCCAGGGATCACTTCTGTGGCTCTGCTCGACAGGGGCACAGGAAAATAATTTTCTTGAGTGGCGAAAGCCAGGGTACATTTTTGGCTAGGCTTATATAGGCACTAGGGCCAATAGCCTAGTACCTACCTATGAACCTATGAACTTGTTATTTGTAGAACACTTGAACACTTATTTTTCAAACACGCATCTTTAAAAAAATGTACATGAATAAGGAATACAGTTGTGTATTATGTTAAGTTATGGGAAGAAAACTCTAGTAAAAATATAAACCAGCAGAAAGACTTTCTTCCAAAAAATAATATTTCAGAGTAAAGTGTGGGCAAACCCTTAAATGATGGACCTAAATAAATAGTACATTTCTAGAAATCCAAAGTACTGTATACATTAAACAGACACAATGAAGATGTATGTTCTTCAATTCACTGCATATATTTTACTTTTGGTTTTGAAATATCTCATTCTCGCTCTCTCTGTTTTACTGATAGTAATGTACAATTAATTACATAAATAACCTTTTTTTCTATCTAGGTAATCCTATAATTCTATTCAAGCTATCCAAAGAACAGAAAGGAAAGACTGTATCTAGTTTCTATTTGATAAATTAGAGTCCAGCCGAATTGATATGTCAGTTAGAAGCTTTGAATGCAAAGACCCTGGTCCAAGTGAATCAATATTAAATAAATACCTGATTCAGCTAAGAATTAAACCTAGACAATATGATTCATCATCTTTGAATGCTCTATGACTAAGCTAGTAAAGCAGCTGAGAAATAACAACAGTGGTAGAGTATCCTCTTTCCCTCATACAGATATGAAACACATTGAAGCAGCTGAGAAATGGCAAAAGTGATGAGTGCCATCTCTCCCTCATACAATTATGCAACACAGGCAAGTGAGAACAGAGCAGAGGCAGTACATCACCTCATAGCACTTTAATTCTGGTTCAGAAGTATATTCCTCTCCACAGCACAATACACCAAATAATCAAAGACTGAAAATGAGAGAGAGCACATCTCATTGTTCCTTTTTAAACCACTGCTCAGATAAGCAGCTAGAACAATTATAAACTTGAAGGCAAATGTCCTGTCTCAAGTCCTAGAAGACAGCTTTGAAGAAGTACAGCTTTCAATCAGAACTTAAGATAGACTCTCTCTGGATTTATGATTTTTTTCTGTCCTGTTACTAAGTTATCAGAGCAAATCTGACATGCTGCTGGAACATCACCCCCCCCCACACACACACACACACACACACACACTTACTACTGTGCATGCAATAATCCAGAAGATCAAATCCACAAAAGGTTGCACTACACCTTGGGGCTATATTTAATGCAACAAAACCAGAACTGCAAGTATGTAGCATATTACATGGAGCTACAATGACTACAGTGAGGGCCATATTCTCAGTTGCCTTACTATGGTTACAGGTAGAGTTCATAATAATGAAATAACATAGATATGAATTTAAACCAATCAGGTTAGAAAATCATAAAGCAGAAACTGCAAACCACAAAACCTTTCCAGTAATTGTGAATCATAGTGGCAAGAAATGTGCATTGCATTCCTGATTACCTCTTAAGTATCTCTTCATTATTAGCAGACTTAAAGTTGTAATGATGTTATCATGGGCACACATAAAGGTAGATCTAAAAACGAACATAGTCATACAGATGGATATTGACATATCAGAAAGTGATAAAAGTCTCCAGTGTCAAAGCATCTAGACACGTGACTGCCTTTTCATGGGTGTGAAAAGTGTGCTATACTCAAACCTACATTTCAAGACCACTGTCTTGGTCTTATACAGGCTGATAGTGAGACAATGAAATTTTACCTACCCATATTTTGGCAGTCATGTATCACTAGTACACTGATGTCAGCAATAAAGGAACACTGCACAGGAAGTCTGCAAGGAAAACACAAGAAAAGTTTATTTTTATAATGGGAAGAAGAAGGTGCCCAGACCTAAACTCCCTTTACACTGCATTATTATGCATAGTACACTATCAGGGATTAATGTGCTTTGTCTCCTTTAAATTGCTGTGCTATGTAACCAGATTATTGGTCCTAGGTCACTTCTGGAATGAGTGACTTGTGTCTAGTAAAGCATGGTACTTGCAAATAGCTAGCATAAATAGCATGCTGGAGGAAGATACTCGGGGTTTTTAAGTAAGTTTGTTAAGAAAGCAGGATGAGGGGCCCTCCGCAA
The DNA here is from genome assembly GCF_019279795.1 of Protopterus annectens. NCBI lineage: Eukaryota > Metazoa > Chordata > Ceratodontiformes > Protopteridae > Protopterus > Protopterus annectens. The sequence goes on along the minus strand of NC_056737.1, from coordinate 1,878,845,162 downwards.
ATCAGTAGGGATTAAGCTGTCATAGGACCTTTTCATGATTAGCTGAGTCAAATTCCTAGGTAAATGATGAAAGTTGCTACCCGAAGTGCAGAGCTGATATTGTGAGCTGATATCGCAGTTATGGTTGTGTAACCTGGAAAGAAGTCATGCTGTTGACCAGTCAGAACCCAAATGCCAAATTATAGTGCACTATTTGATTTACTAACAGCTGTTCGCATCACATCGCTATTACAGGAGATAAAACATTTCTCAATAGTAGCCTCCTGTGTGGGTTACATTTGTATAAGTGTGTGTGTGTGTGTGTGTGTGTGTGTGTGTGTGTGTGTGTGTGTGTGTGTGTGTGTGATACCTCTCAACTGTCCCTGATTTTCAAGGACGTCCCTGATTTTGACTCAAATTTTAGCTCTGTCCCTCTTAATCCCTCCTAAAACTAGTGACGTTTGGATGAAAGGTGGTGAATTACACTTAATGAATAATGACAATAATTAAGAGTTATAGACTTCTTTTACTTCAAAAAATGTGTATTAAATCATATGTTTTGATTCTGTCAGTGTTTCAAGTTAATAGCATTAATATTTTAAAAGTGTCCCTGATTGTCCCTGATTTTTTCTTGACTTGTCCCTGATTTTGTTGAAATTTGTCCCAGATTGGTTGAGAGGTCTGTGTGTGTGTGTGTGTGTGTGTGTGTGTGTGTGTGTGTGTGTGTGTGTGTGTGTGTGTCTGTGCGTGCGCGTATGTGTGTGAGTTGTGGCATCAGTCATACTTTTTAAAGCTGCAGCCATATTGCAGCAATAAAACATACCAGCCCAACGGCAAATAAGTAAGGCGTTCATCTTCACTGCCATTGACATGAACCAAGATCAGGCTAGGGACTGCCAGTGACATGAACCAAGATCAGGCTAGGGACTGCCAGTGACATGAACCAAGATCAGGCTAGGGACATTGGAATGTTCAGCCGAGGTTCAAGCGATGAAGAGAGGATGTAGCCTCTGTGAACTCTGGTAGAGGACAGGAGTTTCACATGTGGCCTATTAAAAATAAGGGAAAAGTGGACAGCAGTAATATTTTTAGAGTTAGGGACATTTACCAGCCACCATTCTTATGAAATATCTTGTACCCTCTGCACCACAACTGGGTACCATGAGGGTGAATGGTTATATCTGAGGCAGAGTAGATAGATGCTTATAAGATATCAACATTCAATCAGTCACAGAAACTGAGGAAATACCCAGAAGACTATGATGGGACATGGGATAAAGGGGTAAATAAATAAATACATAAATAAATAAATAATAGTATACAGAAAATGATTAAGAATAGGGCCAGGCCCTTGATGTAGTCCCACCTTTAAGAAATATATATTGGTGTTCATCTTATTACCAGAGATCTACTGAGATGGGTAGCCTAATGAAGAACTTATAGTCTTTGCTTTTTTCTTCAAAAAATATTCCTAAAAATATAGATTAAAAACAAATGGGCAAATGACTTTGTGCAGTCCATTTCTATTGCTATTAAGATACCTATGGTAATTATTCACTCATTAAGAGCAGAAATCAGTAATGATATATTATTGTATATCCTATTTGTTTCCTCAACTACTGCATAATCCAAATTCAAGTATCTTACTGAAAAAAATAAAAGGCCATCATTTACTTATGTCATACCTTCACCTTTTGCCTGTTTTCCCTATTAATTTTGCGCTGTGCATGCTCAAACGAATAATTCTACTTGCTCCAGCATTAACAAGTCCCCTTCTTCTCTTTTCTTAGTAAGGAATTAGTATCGCAATGCTTATCTGTGATGCTGTCAGAAGTGTAAGTGAACCAAAATATTAAAGCTAAACTGTCATCAGCTTCCTCATTTAAAGAACTCACACAGAGACACACACACGAGCACACATACACACACACACTCACACACACACACACACACACACACACACACACACACACACACACACACACACACACACACACACACATGCAGACACCCACACATATGCACACGTACATCACACACACAAACACACTACTTTTATCCACCTTCCTGATAAACTCCCATCAGTGTTATTACACGCATGCCTAACCTTTTGCCTTAGAGAATGTAATACTGAAAACTCTTCCCTATTTCCCTTTGCTGCTCACTTCTGTTATACTACATTTCTTCTCCCACAAGTCTTGAACCATCTTTTTCTTTCTGAATATGTGCAGGCAAGTTCTAGGCACAATAATAACTATAGAAGGCTCTCCCCGAGGGGATACTGTAGAGTACACTACTATTGTATCACTGTTATTTCACCTTTTACTTGCAAGTACTCCAGAGTCCCTCACATCGCCAGTGTATCATGTTACTACTGTTGTCAAATTGTTTGCAGCCTATGCACTGGAAAACCAACAAGAAAGCCAAATTTCACACATTTTACTTCATGTACCCTGAAGAACATTGTCAGGACTATTTCTCAATTTTTGTATTTCCTTTTTATAAATTTGGACAGTTGAGACTAATTTGGCACAGCTGACATGCGCCATCTTTTGTGCACTGTTCTACTATTATACTCTGCTCATTTGCCATCACACATGCTGTTATAGTCAAGTGCTGCACTACCATGACCAGATAATAGTGTATGCCTTTGCCTAAGCATTTCTTCCCAGTTAATTGTATCATACCAGCATCAACCCAATGCTTATATCTAGGCTGCTTCAATTTATTTATTTATTTTGTATGTTTATTGACTCATGTATATATAGATTAACTTGGGTGGTGGGCTGGTACATGCTCCTTTTTAGCCACTATCCAGCTCACAAGGCTATAGGATGCAGTTATAAATGGAAAAGGAGCATGTATTCAACTTGGTATACAGAAAATATTCCAGTGCATAGCAAATATGTACAAGGGTACAAGAACTGATACAATAAATTCATATAGAAAAAGACAAAGGTTTTACTGTGCTGTAAATTTTAATCAGAATTACAAAAGCATGTGCATTTGTTGGCATAAAACAAGTGTGCCTTATATTGCTTTTTTTAAGTAGTGTAAGATCTTGTAGTTAAGTGATAAAACTTGGATGGCTATTACAAGAGGTAAGGCTAACTTTAGGAATCATTTTCAAATGCAGCTAAGGACCTGGTAACTTAAAGGGTATAATGAGAATGTAATGAGTAATATGAACTATGAGCTAGTAATTGGTTACCAGGCAATATCCATTGTGGATTAACTTGAATGTTAAACTGTTTAGTAGATATGATTCTCTAATAGAGACCAGGAGCCAGTTAGCACTAGAAATGGTAGTGAAGCCATGTTCTGTTGAGTTTCTAGAGGTATTCCTCTGATAATTTTATTTTTAGCAGTTTGCTTTGTAGTGCTAAAGAATTGTGGCCAGAAAGTGGAACAATCAAATGTACTGCATATTCTAACTTGTTGAAGTATTTAGTCGAGAAAATTCATAGACCACTTTAAGTTGATGTGAAACTTAAGGTAAAGTAGAATGAATGTGATTGGATGAAAGAATGCCATCTAAAATAATACCTAGACATTTTTGTTCTAATGTGAAAGGGACTGGATTACATGCGGGATTAGTAATAAATGGTTAAGTAGTATTGGCTCTAGTGGGTCTATATTATTTCATCAAATGGCTATTCAGTGAATAGCCATTCATCAAAAACCTATTTAGCAAAGCTGTTCTTCATCAAATGGTGAATTTTAACTAAGGCAAACTAGTGGTTAGCCACCGTATGGAATTTGCCCCTTTCTCCACTGTAGTGTGATCTTGGAGTTGGATTATTTAGTTAGGGTGGGGGGAGGGGCGGTGCAACTCCCACTTTGACAGGTTTTAAATTTTATTTATTTTTATTTTTTTGTGGTGGTGCGGTTGGCCAACCGCTTGTTTGCCCTACTTAAAATTTGCTGTTCGATGAACAGCGGCTTTGCTAAATAGGAGTTTGACGATTGGCTATTCGCTGAATAATCATTTGATGAAATAATATAGACCCTGGCTAGTTTCCGTGGTGATAATAATAATACGTTTGTTTTGGCCAAGCTAATTCCAAAGTATTGAGATGGAATTTGCAAAGACCAGATGATTTAAGACACAGAGTTATTGATTGTAATAAACACTCTGTCATGACATAAGGTGTTGCATTCAGGAATGGACTAATGATTCCCACACAGAAGTCAAGCATTTAAATTATATTAACATTTTCATTTTCTCATACTTTTGTACACATCTTACAGTTCACGAATAATCATCCTCAGTTGTACTGTTCTGTTTAACAAATAATAAATGCACAATTTATATTCGGCTACTAAGTGTTGATTGCAACCATTTCATAATTAAACCACCAGTTATAAAACATTAATGGAAACAGTTCTAAGCAAGGATTGCTATGAATCTCTCTCTTATTTTTTTTTTTTTGCAAAAATATTTTATTGAAATTCATTTAGCTATTACATATATATATATATATATATATATATATATATATATACACACACACACACACACACACACACACACACATATATATATATATATATATATATATATATATATATATATATATATATATATATATATATCACTTCCAAGAAACCAAGGCAAATAAGATAAAAGATAATCCACAGACAGGAAGAACCGAACCAAAAAGCACAAAGTGCAGCTTTACTGAACAACAAACAGGTCAATAAATCAAGCGCTTTCGCCAGGCAAATACCTGGCTTTCTCAAGATGAAAAGTAGTGTGACTGAAAAGTTTAAATACTTAAGCATCTGATCACATGGTACTTAATTAGTTCAACAAACATCCACTTAAGAAGGCAGTTAATTAGTAACTGAACTCAGTGAGTGAAAAGTATGCATATGAAAATGCAGAATAAAAGTTCAAATAGTGAAAACACTAAAAAATCATTTAAAAATCATTTAAAAATGATGTACAAATGTGTGCATAAAAATCACAAATATGTAAGATAAAAGACATTTACTAATTGTAACAAGAAAATCATAGCCTAGCCCTTCTCAGCTTTAGTACACTGGATATATTAATGGCCTCATTGAGACCAGGGGATTTTGCAGCATTAAGTCTAAGCTGCCATAAAAGTTCTTTATATTCAAGGCGGGCTTCCCAGTCACCTCCTCTGGCATCCTGGGTCACCTGTTCAAGAACCATGAACTTAAGTTTCATGTTAGGGCAAGAAGCAAGATGTTTAAAAAAAGCATTAGTGTCCTTCTTTTTTGTAATGTCATATTGATGTTCATAAATTCTTTTTCTAAGGGGTCTCTCAGTCTTCCCTATGTAGAAACTGCAACATTCTGTGCATAATCCTAGATACACCATTTTTGCATCTTCTAAAAAAGATTTTAGTTTTAGTGCCTGGACTGAGCGGACATTTCTTTTTAAACAAGGTACTGTCTTAACTACAACAAATTCTCATGTTGGTGCAGAGAATGAATTTAATAATCTAAGTGACAAGCTATATGCTTATAAAAGCATGCAGTTGGAAATAGACTATCTTAAAGAATGTGTTCGGGTGCAACGTGTTCCGAAAGGACTACGTTGCTACAAATTTCCAAATAGTGCTCTCCCTGGCTCTGAACTGTACAACAAATTGGTTGTTTTGTTTGATAAAGTCGGCTTAGAAATGTTGAATTTTATGATTAAGGATTATGAGGCAAAAGCCGATACTTTGTTAAAGGAAGTGAATACGTTAAATAATTCCGTTGTTAAAAATAAGAACTTTTTAAGTATTAAAAGGAATTATGATAATATTTTTGATGAAGTTGATCAATACTGTGTCAAAATAGTTAATAGGAAAATAAGAAAGCTTGAACGTGATCTCATTGAATACAGGGACGGAAGGGCTTATCCGGGTCCTGGCAAGGGTAAATTTAACACCAAAGAGGTTGGTGCTAATAACTATGACACTGTAGATGCTCAGGGTACCCCAACAACCGATTTGCCTAGGAGAAGTGAAAGATTAGCTCAGAAGACCAATAATAACAGCTTTCAGGATTTTCACTATCCCCCGGGCAGACCAGGGGGCAGGGACATCACCCACCAGCGGCAAGGATGGAACAGGGGGCGCAGATAGGTAACATGCTAGGATCTGAACCTTCTGACTTACTACTTGAATCATCTGACAACAAGTACACTATAATAAAAAAAGATAATTTTGCTATATTTAATTTTACTGATTTAGTAATAACTTCGGACTATTTTGAGCTTTTTTCTAAGGGTTTCAAGTTTGTTCCACTACGCCCCTTAAAGTTGACTGATGCTTTAGTGGATTTAAAGTTGTTTGTCAGACATTTAAATCTAGCATTACAATTTAAGGGACAACCACACACAAAAGAAGAGCTAGCAAGGGCTAGTACCTACAATCCCCCTCTACACCCCTCTCTTAAGGTTTTTGAGGCGGTGGTGGAAATGGATTTAAGAAAGCAGTGTTTTAGCAGAACACATTCTCCATCTAATAATTTGGACTCTAAGTCACAGCATTTAATCAAGTCCCTTATTCAGGACGGTGTTAGGGTGATGAAACCCGACAAGGGAGGGGGGGTGGTCCTGATGTATAATTTTGCATATGACACCTACCTCCACAACATGTTGCAGGATCCTGAGCAGTATGAATTGATTTCTAGGAACGAGTTAAATTTAGCCTATTCCAAGATCAATTTTTTGTTATCGGACCACCTATTACAGGGAGTTATTAATGAAAGGTTATATAACTATTTACACGTCAATAAACCTAGGACCCCGGTAATTTTTGGAATACCCAAAACCCATAAAGGTTTAGACACCATGAGATTTAGACCTATTGTCTCGGGGGCTGGAGGTATCACTGAACTGTTGAGCAAGTTTATTGACCACATTACAAAGAAATTCTCTTCTACGCTACAGCATGTATGCAAGGATTCTTGGGATTTTCTCAAGGGTTTAGAAATTAGGTTATTTCATCCTGATTTACTTATGACAACCATTGATATTGTAGAATTGTTCCCCAGCATCCCACACTCTATTGTATTAGAGTGGTTCAATGACGTTTTGGCCTCTGAATCCAGCCTTAGTTCCAACACAATCAGCTTAATTGTTGAGTTTATGGAAATTGTTCTCGATAATAATTTTCTTTTTTTCAATGGAGAACTGTTTAAACAGAAAAAGGGGGTTGCGATGGGTGCTGCATGTGCCTCATTATACGCCAACATAGTTTTGCATTACTGGGAGAACAATTTTATATTTTCCACACATTGGGTACAATACATAGTCCATTATAAGTGATACCTTGATGACATCTGCCTATTGTGGAAAGGAACCCTGAGCAACTTTCTTGAGTTCATGAGTTATATTAATTCTACCACACACTTTCTATCTTTCACTTATAATGTTAGTAAGGACGTACTGAACTACCTGGATATATCAATACAGAAGGACTACTGTAATCACACCTTTAAATCCAAGGTATTTAGGAAAGCCACCTTTTCTAATTCATACCTTCATTTTGACAGTGGTCACCCATTTCACCAGAAGAAGGGCTTGGTTAAGGGGCAATTCATTCGTGCATCTAAGATGTCTAGCACTGATGAATATTTTCTTGAAGAAGTTGAGTTTTTAAAAAACTTTTTTAGAAAGAGGTTACCCTGCCTCCTTGGTTAACAACATGGCCCAAGAAGTGACAGATAATAGACAAACCAAGTATTTTCCGCTGTTAGGTAGTGGCTTTCAGCAAGTTGAGCAGTTTGAGAATTTGGAATACTTTAACTTGCATAATAGTTTTATTCACACATTTTCACAGGATTCCCAACTGGTGGAACACACAGTGCTTAAACACTGGCCACTTTTGACGCTACACGATGACTTTAAAGGGATAATCCAGGAACGTCCCAAATTTGTGACTAGAAGGGATATTAACCTAAAAGGATTATTTGAAAGAAAGCATCTATCAGATTCAAGGCATTGTTCCCCTAAACTTGGTACCTATAAATGTGGGGCATGCAAGCAGTGTTCCTTTATCATGAATGATAGTTCTTTTTATCTTCCATCTAGAAAATTTTGATTTGACGCTGACCGATATTACAACTGCGGAGCAAAAGGGGGGGTGTATTTAGGATTATGCACAGAAGGTTGCAGTTTCTACACAGGGAAGACTGAGAGACCCCTTAGAAAAAGAATTTATGAACATCAATATGACATTACAAAAAAGAAGGACGCTAATGCTTTTTTTTAAACATCTTGCTTCTTGCCCTAACATGAAACTTAAGTTCATGGTTCTTGAACAGGTGACCCAGGATGCCAGAGGAGGTGACTGGGAAGCCCGCCTTGAATATAAAGAACTTTTATGGCAGCTTAGACTTAATGCTGCAAAATCCCCTGGTCTCAATGAGGCCATTAATATATCCAGTGTACTAAAGCTGAGAAGGGCTAGGCTATGATTTTCTTGTTACAATTAGTAAATGTCTTTTATCTTACATATTTGTGATTTTTTATGCACACATTTGTACATCATTTTTAAATGATTTTTAAATGATTTTTAAATGATTTTTTAGTATTTTCACTATTTGAACTTTTATTCTGCATTTTCATATGCATACTTTTCACTCACTGAGTTCAGTTACTAATTAACTGCCTTCTTAAGTGGATGTTTGTTGAACTAATTAAGTACCATGTGATCAGATGCTTAAGTATTTAAACTTTTCAGTCACACTACTTTTTATCTTGAGAAAGCCAGGTATTTGCCTGGCGTAAGCGCTTGATTTATTGACCTATTTGTTGTTCAATAAAGCTGCACTTTGTGCTTTTTGGTTCGGTTCTTCCTGTCTGTGGATTATCTTTTATCTGATATATATATATATATATATATATATATATATATATATATATGGTTCCCCTTCACAAAGTTGAACGTTCTGAAACTTGAAATGCATATGTGTGGAAGCTCAACTTCGTGAAAGGGAACGAAAAAAAAAGTAACAGAAAAAAAGTGTTTCTGCAGGGGGACAAGCCCCCCTGCACCCCCTCACCCCCGCTACTTATTTATTCCAACTCCGAGATCGCACTACAGCACAGAAAGGGAAATCTCCCATTCTGCACTGTATGCCATTCTCCATTCACACAGTCGAGCTTCTACAATTTCGAACATATGGTCTCGACCATATGCATTTTGAGATTGTGGCTGTTCGACTTTGTGAAGGGGAACCATAGATATATATATATATATATATATATATATATATATATATATATATATATATATATAGGTTCCCATCAGAAACTTTAATGCTCACTTACCCGACTTCCAAAATGCCGGGACAAAAAGGCTGACGATGACACAACACCGACATCCTAGAAAACCAACTTTCCACTCCAGGTAAGTAACATCTTGGCCATCTTGCCATCTGGGATGTCGGTGTTGTACAATCATAGGTCTTTTCTTCTCAGCATTTTGGAAGTCGGGTAAGTGAGTGTTCTGGTTTCTGAAGTAGACTTATATATATATATATATATATATATATATATATATATACATACATATATATATATATATATACATATATATATATATATATATATATATATATATGTATAACCAACTCAGGAAACAAAACAGTTTCCAGAATTTTACATTCAACATCCACAATCAAAGTATGCAAAAATATATATTTTCCAAGAGAAAAGAAGACATTTACAGAAGTAGTCTTTAAAAGCTTGTTAATAGCTATGCTTTGAATCATGACTCCATAAACACTCTTCATAATAAACAAAAAAAAAAAAAAAGGGGAGTCGATTGTTCCTCTGGAACTGTCTTACAATATTTCATGATATTAGCTACACATGTAAAAACACCAACCTTGACCAATGCTAATTCATACTATCATTGATCAAATTTGTGTGTACCAATACACATAAGCCAGAAACGTACATAGTCTAGTCATGGTAAGCATGCATATAAGGCCCAAGAAGAAGCATTTTGAACTGGTCCCCCCATATTGCACCGTATCTCAGTAGAGGATCTTACAATTTGGCATCTCCAATACCTTCATTATGCAGTATTGCTCCCCTCTTCCATCTCACTAGGAATTTTTGTCATTCATACAAGAAGATAAAAAAAAGTAAATGACATAGCTTGGGGCCACATAAAAATTGTTCCGTATGTATAGAACTGCATTATTTTGCAGAATAGTTATTTATGTACATAAATCTCTTTCTCATTTATATTTTAACTAATTCTTCCCTTTATAATGCCACTTTAATAACTGTACATATAAGACAGACACTATTTTATTTGAATAGCTTCTGCCTTTGACTACATCTGATAGTTATATATTTTACTTGTAATTATTTCTGATCTGTGTAATTTATTTCTGAGTATATATGAAACATATCTGTATGCACTGTCAAAATTGGATACTTCACCAAGGACATTGGATCAATCTTTTTTGGCATGACAAGAAAATTTCATCAGAGTTCTGCAAAATGTGGATGCCAAAATATAAATCCATAATCTACTCTACACTACCAATGAATGTTCGCTAGTTTAACATTAGAGGATAAGGAGTTCTATATTATGTCCTAGTTACATAAGTCGTAGGTATCATGATTACTAAAATTTGACAAATTCATTTTCTAAACTACTAAATTCCATACCTTGTTTCTACCTCCAAAAGTCCAAGTAAATATAGAAAGGGTATAATCTGTAGTTCAAGAAAAGCCATATCGGAATAGGAAGAATCTTATTCTATAACAATTGGTTTAACGTTGTTGCAATTGAGTGTCGAAGGATATTTGATAAAATCAAGCCGTCATCCATTAGTAAGTACTAAATTTCTACCTAGGAATTATTTAGGGATTGATTGCCATGGAAAATGGAGAACTCACCTCTAAAGTAACTTAGAAGTTAAGGTACATGTCTACACAAGTCACAAAAAATGTAAATGCAGTTTCTTCTATTTGCATATTGTATCTTGTAGCTCGTGCAAAAATGGATTGACATTGTTACTGCTATGTTATATACGAGTTTGATGCTCACTTAGCTGCATTTAGTGAGGCACGGGATGTATATTTTTGGAAAGATATATAATACTTGTAGACACCCATGGTTTAAAGGAAAAAGGGATTCACTTTTCTTGATTTAGTAAAAGTTCAGATTAATTTCCAAGCCTTTTAGTGACTATTATAATTTCTGGAAGATTAGTCTGTGGGTATGATTCCCCCAAGGCTCCACCATCTATAAATATTGTTGAGGAGATATATTTTTTTGATGAACGCTCAATAAAAACCTGTTTCAAATGCTCCCTCAAATAAGCAACAGGTGTCTCTGTTGTCATCTAAAACAACATTGAGGATAATGTACAGCACTGTTTAATGCCTCCACTCAACCCCATTTTATCCGACCAAGCTAAGGGAAGTTTGTAGAAACATTGATGCCTCTTTAACAAAAGGCGTTAAATATCATAATCCCTTTGACCATGTTTCAATGAAATACATATTCTAAGGGAAAATGGCTGTACATCAAGAAAATAAGCTCCAAAAAAGAACCTCATAATTATGGCTAATTTAAAGAGGTTTAACCATTTTCTCATCTGATTTGGATGCAAATATCTTCCTTTAACAAAACCTTGCTGAGAATTGTATGTTAGAGAAAACAAACACTTCTATAATCTTACTGCTATAGTTTTGGAATGAATTTTAGTTTCCAGTGAAAGTGGGGAAATATGTCTATAAATAGTAATACATAAAGGATTGCCATTTTTTTATGTAACAACATGTTTATAGCCAATTTGAGAAAAGTAAAGAAAAGGAGATAAAACCTTATGTGTTATGGTAAAAACAGTTGCTAGAATGCTCCGTTGTCTCTTTACATTATCTTGATTGGTCCATGGCACAGAAAGCAAACCTAAAGGTCTTTTTTTTTTTTTTTAATAAGTCATGCTCAACCTAAACTAATGAAGGTCACAGCATGGACATTCACCATCCTTTCTGACAGTTTTTTAGGGCTTCCAGTTCAACCATCCACGGATCAATTTACTGCAATTCAATGCTATACTTTTCAATATTATCCATTTTTTCCATGAGATCATACTTATTAAATGTAGAGATTAATGACTTAAAATATATCCCTTTCTCTCTTCCTTTACAGGGCGACTGCCTTGATGAAAGTTTCACCACTGTGGTAGCCTTAATCTCCTTCCCTGATGGAGATTTCAGTAGTGAAGCAGTTATTCATCTGTCCACTATTCATTTGGCCTTCTGTCTCTTATCTTCCTCCGTCTCTGTGGAAGCCGATTATGTAACCTTTAGTAATTTCTAAACAAAAATAATGTCTAGATATGAGTGTGCATCTCTGGGATTCTCATACGCATATTGGTAACCTTTAACTGGAATAACTATGCTTCAGTGAAACATAATTAGCATTTGAGTCCAGTGGTTTTGACTCTCCTAATGACCAGTACCATTGTCCATCTTTTGAGGAACAAGACATTGTTATACTAAAGCACCACTATTAATGGTGTGCCTGTAATTCTAGCAGCCTGTCCAATGTTTATGCTTTTCCTAAGTGTGAACCGTTTGTCATTATAATCCAAAAATCATATTGTCAGGTACTATGGAATTGTATTCCTCTAATATTTGTGCATACAGCAATATTGGTTTTCAGATTTAAAAGACTAGAGATACAGAGACTTTCATTTAAACCTGGCCAGTATATGGAATTCAGGCACATTTGCCATATTAATTCCAATTTTTCAAAAAAAAATAGGGCCATGCACCACCTCTTTCTGATACAGATACAACTTCTAGAACAATAAATGTAAACATGTGTCCTGGATTTAATGTAGCATGCTTTGCTAGAGCATTCACTTCACAACAATCTCTAATATTTTTCAGATGTTCCCCAATCCTGTTTTTGAGTTTACGTTCCATCTTCCCCACATAAAAACATAAACAGTTAGAACATAAGGCACAATAAAATAATTTCTCACTGTTACAACAGCATTTATGGGGTATCTTCACCTTCATATTATTGATTGTATATGTATTTCCTTCAAAGATATAGAGGCAAAAGTTACACCTACCACATTTATACATGTATTCGCCAGGAAATGGAAAGTGCTGATGCTCTTAAATTAGAGCCTCTTCTAAATACACATGTGGGTCTATCCCCCACAAGCTCCCTTAGATCCCTGTCACCACTTAATAACTTCCATTTTTTTGCAAGATGTTCTTAATATGAAATGCATAAGCAGGGGGGTCATGGAGAGGGAAGAGATAGAGGATGAACAGGTGACCTGTTAGATGAAACCTGTGTCTATTGAATTAAATGCTACTAAGGACTTTAAAGTGTATAATTTTTCTGATTTAATATTAATGCTACTGCTTGTGACCTACTTGCTAAAGGTTTTACCTTTATTCCAAGTAAATCTGTGAATTTAGTGCAGTCATTAATTGACCTCAAACAATATGTGAAGAAGCTTAACTTCAATGTCATTTTCATAATGTTGAGCATATCTGTGACCCCTTTAGGATCTCTAGTACTTTTAACCACCCAGCTTTAGAGATTTTTGAAAAGGTTTGTGAATTGGATATAAGAAAGCTATATACAAACAATAATAATAGGAGACAAAAGTGCAATCTATGTAATTATGAAATAGATGAATTAAAATTTCTTAAGCATTCTGTGGGGGCTATAATTATGAAACCTGATAAAGGGGGTGGTGTGGTCATCATGAATAAAGATGATTACATCAAGAAAATGAGGTTGATCCTGAATACCCCCACCTATAACAGGAGTACATTAAATTAAATGAATGGCACTTATAGAAAAAAAAATAAATGGATTTATTCAGGACCTCTTTATCAATGGTTTAATAACCATCGATGAACTACACTTTTTGTCAGTTGAATTCCCCATAAACCGGTTTATTTTCGGGATACCTAAATTACATAAGAGCATATATCAGCCCCCAATGCAACCTATAGTGGATGCCAGGGGTTCAATAACCCACCCACTGGCGAAATTCCTAGACATGCAATTAAAGATGCACCTAATGGGAGAACACCATTTATGTGTCAATTCCTGGGATTTTTTTTTAAAACAATGAATAATATAATATATAATGAATTTTTACTGATAACAGTTGATGCATTCGATTTGTATACAGTTATACCCCATGAAATAAGGGAACAATGGTTCTGTAATTACCTATATCTGAAGAATGTTCCACAACAAAAAATTAATATGTATGAACAACTCCTGGATATGTTACTTAAAAGTAATTTTATCCTTTTTGAGAAGGAATACTACCTCCAGACCCAAGGGGTTGTGAATGGGTTCATGTTGTGGGGGCCTTTACGCTAATATAGTGATGCTCGAATGGGAAAGGTGATTTTTAAAGGATTCACCATTCTTTCCTTTTTGCCATACATATACCCATTTCCTTGATGATATATCTATTTTGTGGAAGGGGCCAAGGGATCGGGTTGAACCATTCTTGCACAATATTAATAACACAGCCTCACTCTTGAAGTTCACACACACTATTAGTGATACTGAAATTCCATACTTGGACATTTTACTGAAGAAAAACAATAAAAATGACAGGTTCCTAGCGGAAATTTATCATAAAAAAAACATATTACAATAGCTTCCCCCACTATAGTAGTAGTCACCCCTTCTCACAAAAATGGGTTGTGGCTAAAGGCCAATTTGTCAGGGCAGCCCGTATGGTGACCTCATGGGAGTCATTTGAGAATGAATGTTTGAAATTGAAGGATATGTTTTCCAAGAGAGGGTACCCTAATAATCTAATAGATGAGCTGATGGGAGAAGTTATGGATAAGAGGCATAATGGGTACTTTCTACCAATCTTAAATCCTACTTCTAATCAAAATATAACCAGATCTACTGTTACAGATACGAGATACTACCATTGCCGGTCTGGGCAGTGCTCAACAGCTATAAGTGGATTGGATTTGAATATTCCGACATGTGCTACAACAAAACTTCCATTCTAATTTCACCACTACATTTTCAAATGATGCATTTCATATTAAGATCATCTTGTAAAAAAACAGGAATTTATTAAGTGGTGACAGGGATCTTAGGGAGCTTGTGGGGGATAGATCCACATGTGTATTTAGAAGAGGCTCTAATTTAAAAAACCTCTTTGAGCATCAGCACCTTCCATTTACTGGGGAATACATTCATAATTGTGGTAGGTATAAATTTTGCCCCTATATCTTTGAAGGAAATACATTTACAATTTATAACATGAAGGTGTAGATACCCCATAAATGCTGTTGTAACAGTGAGAAATTAGTTTATTGTGCCTTATGTTCTAACTGTTTATGTTTTTATGTGGGGAAGACAGAGCATAAACTCAAAAACTAGATTGGGGAACATCTGAGAAATATTAGAGATTGTTGTAAAGTGAATGCACTAGCAAAGCATGTCACATTAAATCCATAACATATGTTTAAATTTATTGTTCTAGAAGTTGTATCTGTATCAGAAAAAGGTGGTGCATGGCCCTATTTTTTGGAAAAATTGGATTAATATGGCAAATGCACCTGAATTCCATATACTGGTCATGTTTAAATGAAATCTCTAGTCTTCTAAAACTGAAAGCTCTCAAATGATAGTTTTTTTATAGTAATTGTGTTTGCATTTCTTAAAATGTTCTAATTCTTTCATATTTTATATTGTTTTTATGCCTTTTGTGTATAATTGTTTTTTATTTACACATTCTTAAATTCTTGGTACTAATATAGTGTTTATATGCATATATTTATATGGGGGGGGGTGTTTATACATTTGAGCTCCAAGACAGGATATGATGTCTTCTTTTACTTACATAAATTTGGTGTAGGATGAATCTATACTGTTTATGATGAAGTTACTGATAAATTAACTGTTTGGGATGAAAGCACTTATTCCTCTAAATAAACTGTGTGGATTTACTTCTTCCTGCGTGTTTACTTCATCTTGGATTTCAAGGTTTCTTTTGTTCCTGTTTGGATTGGTTTAAAAATGCTAGGTTTGCCATATGCCCTCTCAGATACCACCAGTGACAAATGACATGCTTTTTCAATCTGTTAATTAAATAAATCCAAAGAACAAAGTTCTTGGGATACTTCCCTTCATCAGTGCAAATGCAAAATCAGTGTTAACTAACAATTTTATACTAATCACAAGACACGAACCCCAAGTAGAATTTCATAACAGATATTAGAGAATAGGCAAACAGGATATCAGCATCGTGATTGGAGAACAAATGCTATCCAGCAGGGTATTAATGTACAAATAATGCCCGCTGGAAAACAAGTCCACCACTTCATGGTAACATGTCAAGCTGCCATGCAGCTTGGACTGAAAAAAGAAAACTATGGCCACCATTATTTTATGCTCACTAAGCAGTTCTTCTGCTGTTTAGTGAGTATAAAATATATTAAAAAAAAAAAAAAAGAAGAAGAAAACTAAACTAAAAAAAGTGTATGTGTGTGTTTATGTCTGTTTGTATGAATGTATGTGTGCATGTAAGTGAAAGCATGAATAACAGAGCCATTATTTTATACTTGCTAAGCAGCGCTTTTGCCGTTTAGCAAGTGTAAAATCTAAATATAACAGAAAAAAAGTGTGTGTGTGTGTGTGTGTATGTGTGTGTGTGTGTGTGTGTGTGTGTGTGTGTGTGTGTGTGTGTGTGTGCATGTGTGTACGTGTGTGTTTCTGTTTCTGTGTGTGAGTTTATGTTTTTCTGTGTGTGTGCGAATGCAAGCATGCGTGCCTGAGGCATTGGTCCTCACAACACCCCTGGGTAGGCATTAATTAAGCAATAACCTACATCTGGGTGTGGGTAATGCTAGATTTGCCCATGGTTGGTGTGGTTTGGTCTCGAATGCAAAGCCACTAGATGTGGGTTATTGCTATTATACAATGACATTATTTAAGAAAAAATACTTAGTTTTCTTAAATAATGCCTTTGTATAATACCTGTGTGGTGCTCTTCCACTGTTTTTCTGCTTTTCTGGGACATTTTCTGATGTACTGCACGTACGTATGCTTGCACAGTACATCAGAGCTGTGTAGAGGAAGCAACAGAGAAAGGAAGATCTCCATTGCTTTTTTAAAGCTGTCTCGCTATGTTAAACAAGTTTACCATAGAGATATATCTTTAAAAAAAGCAATGGAGAAAGGAAGATTTTGACATTTCAGTATTTCGAGGATATAAAGTGAATCTATATATATATATATATATATATATATATATATATATATATATATATATATATATATTTATAAACAATAACAAAATAAAAAAGCCGTGATAAATACTAGGCTATTAATACCATATTGACATAATTTGTTGGTTCCCTATTACATCCTCGAAGACGCACTTACCCGAATACATAAACGCAGACACATCTCCATCGAACCACGTAAACATTGATCATCCTGAAGCGTGAAATCCAAAACGTCGAACCATTATGGTTGGCCCTTCCGTGGTATAGCTCTGTAAGGTAAGTGTGCGATAGTTACGGACCTTAGGGTTAGGGTGCGGGTTAAGGTAAGTGCATAGATGGTAATGCATGTGAGATTTAGTGTAGGTTTAGATGTAGGGTTTTGTTACGTGTATGTGTGTGGATTATTTATTTTGTTTCAGTATAACTTGTTAAGGTAAATGTCCAATAGTTACGGACCTTAGGGTTAGGGTGCGGGTTAAGGTAAGTTAATAGATGGTGGTATATGTAAGATGTAGTGTAGGGTTAGAAGTAGGGTTTAGTTTAGGGTTTGAAGTAGGGTTTTGGTTGGTGTATGTATGTGTTTGTTTAGTTTGTTTGGGTAGGTAGTATGTAGCGGGCGGTGGGGTGGGACAAGTATGACGGTTCAAGCTTTTGAATTTCACGGTTTAGGGCATTCAGTGTATTTGCAGTTCGCAGAATATGTGTCAGCGTTTTTGTATTTGGTTATTAGGGCTTTTGAGCTTGCAATATAGACCCAATTTGTCTATGTTTTAAAATTGGTTTAATACTGACTGCAGCATTCATACATTGGGCATGATCAGCTTCTAGTCTCACAATCCAATTATAGTCAGCTATTTCTAATTTATTACTAATTTGACCTCCTCTAATGTTTCTAACTAACATTTGAATTATTCTAAATTTAAATGTATGTTCAGAACCACTGTCTAGGACATGTTTGGCAAGTGAATTAATAGTTACCCCCTCCTTATACCACTTATATGCTCAGTTATTCTTTCCTTAAACCTTCCACTACTTTTTCCTACATAGAAACTAAAACACTCAGAGCACATGGCTAGATAAACTATATTAGTAGAGTTACACGTAGCATAACTTTTGCATTCATATTTCCTCTTAGTAATAGGATGTATACGTTAAATATCGGTATAAATAAATTTACAAACAGGAACAATTAAAACAGGGAACAGTATCACCTTTCCTACTAATACTGGGGTTCTCTGAAAAGTTAATTTCCTTATAACATAAATGCTATTTTAAATTATAACAGTTTCTGTATGCAGAACTCAGTGTGTTACCTATAAATTTATTCAGTTCTGGTAGTGCATTCAGGATGCCCAATTATTAGTAATAACATTCATCATTTTATTCATTCTACTATTAAAACATGTAACATATCTTAAGATAGTATTTTTCTGCCCACCATGTATGGAGCCCCCTTCCATCATTATTACCCATAAAATAGGGCCTGGCTCCTCTCTGCCTGTCATGTAACCTGTTGTGATAACTCTCATAATAAATTATCATCATATTATCTAGCCTGAAACTCCTCTATCATAGTATTCATCCTTTCATTACATGTTTCATCATCAGTCTTTAATCTACTCACCTTCATAAATTGACGTTTGACAATGCCTTTAAAGCTATGGTGTGGGTACATATGTCTGTGTAAGTACCTATTTCCTTGCACGTCTCTCCTGAAGATACTAGTGAATAACTTAGTCCCTTGTTTTGTAATTTTAATATCTAAAAAATTGATTTCTCTAGAATAATTGAGCTTGAATTTAAAATAAAAAATCAGTGGTATTACCCAAGTAGTTAGTGAAAGAAAGTAGTAGGAAAAAGTAGAAGAAGGTTTAAGGAATAATAAAGGCGGGTGGGTAAACTACTCATTCACTTGCAAATATATCCTAGATAGTAGTTCTAAATGTGTATTTAAATTTAAAATAATTCAAATGTTAGTTAAAAACATATGAGGAAGTGATATTAATAATAAATTAGAAATAGCTGAGTATTATTGGATTATGAGACTAGAAGCTGATCATGTTCCAGGTTTGTATGCTGTAGTCAGTATTAAGCCAATTTTTAAAACATAGAAAAATGATGTTAAGATGGTATTAATAGCCTTTTATTTATCACAACTTTTTAATTTTTTTATTCTTATGTGTGTATGTGTATGAGTATATATGTATATATATTTTAGTCACCTATTGTATGTGGTCTTAAATGTCATCTATATCTTTATATTTTAAATTGAGATGAATCATGTCATTTGAATATCTGTTATGAAATTCTATTGGTTTGTGTCATCTGATTAGTATATATCGTTAGTTAACATTGATTTTGCATTTGCACTGATGAAGGGAAGTATCCCAAAAGCTTTGATCTTTGGATTTATGTAATGAACATATTTTTGGCATTTTGTGTATGGCAATTTTGTTTTTTCATTTGGGTTTTACCATTGACTCTGTTTACTCTGTTCCTGGGAGCCACCGGTGGGTGATATGCTTTTTCAATCTCCAGTGAAGATTTCTTAAAGTATGCCAACTTCACCATCTTAGCTTTCAGAAAGTCCAGCAAATCCACCTTTTCTTTTCTCTACAGGCATCACTTGCCCGAAGATTCTTTCAGCACACTTTATCCTGCATGGCTGTCCTCATTTTACTCTTGGCCACATAATCCTTTTATTCTGTTTTGTGCTTCAGACCTCTGTTTCTTAATAGATATTATGGTGACCTTTTGAGAATGTGAGAACATTTCATTATCTGAAGTCATAATTTTATATATTCTTCCAACAATCCTGTTGCGTGCCATAATACAAACTTTACCTTCTCTAAACACTTTGTAATTTTTTAACATTACCCAAATTCATTGCTTATTATCTGCAGATCGCTGGCATTCTATCACTCCTAAAATATATATGTTTTCCTCTAAATCCTCTGTTTCAGCTAAATATTCTTTTTTTTTTGTAGTATTAGTCAATTAATACGCCATTTGGCCATAAACAAGTACAGTAATACTTGACAAGGCACAATGTACAGTGTAAACAAGGGAAACAATCAACCTATTAAAGCTCTGTGAGATTTTCAAGGCAATACATATTTTGTCAAGTTGAAGTCATGCATGCCAGCTTCGTCTGCAATCAAGACTAAGCTTATCTATCCTGCTGATAAAGTCTCTCATGGGTAAAGAGAGGAAGAGAAGAAATATGTCACAAGTAACCCCAAAGTAATTGGTGCTAAGGAGATCTTGATGCAAGTATCCCTAGTAATGGTAGCTTCATCCTCAGAAATGTTAATCTTTTGGGCATCCTATCAATTCAATCTACACAATTTGATTTTGGTGTGATATATCACAGTTTAATATTGTCTAGGTTGCACAGCAATTAACTTTCATTGATTAGAGGACCATGCGATTTAATTGTAATTTACGTTGCTTTAGTAAACTTCATGACATCTTTAATGGTTATTTAACTGTTTTGTTGACATTTTTTGGTGAAAGATAGTAAATGCTTTATCAATGGAAGTAGCACAGCTTGCTAGTCAAAACTAGTGAGCTTATCAACAAAAACTTAGAGAGTAATGAGATATCCTGAAGACGTATTAAGTCCAAAGTCACCTTAGTTTCACATCCTGACTGTAGAGCAGTTATAGTACAATGACTGCTAATGTCAGTATGAGATCTCCTGTAATAGTCATTTTGTCTAAGGAGCTGATAAACATGCAGTCTAGAAGTGACTGGGCCTGTATAAGCTACATGGATTGTATAGGTTGCTCAGTAGGTTACATTAGGTCACATTTTTCTGTACTTTTCATGCCCTAGCCAGTTTAGGCTGTTATCAGTCAACAAAGCACAGTTTTTACATATTGGAGACTCGATGATTACTATTTTGATGACTGAATCCAAAAAGACCATGCATCTGGGAATGTGATGCAGTGGTATGAAGTTAGAATACCATTCTCTGGTCTCAGTCAGTGTGTTTAGTTAGTTGATGAATGTGACAACCTTAGTCATTGGATTGTTCTTATGATCTTTGCTCATAGGTTCATAGGTTCATAGGTTGGTACTGGGCTATCTGCCCGAAGGCATATATTAGCCCAGCCACTTTGTGCAGTATTCACCACCCCTTTAGTAGTTCCCTAGACCCTTGTACTAGCAGCTAGTACCCTTGGCCCCTATCTTGTAGTGCTGTTGGTGTGATCCTCGCTGTAAACTTTCTGTTACCCATCCACTCATCAAGGTTCCTCTTGAAGAGTGATAGTGAGGGGCTCTGTCTTATGTAGACCGGGACCCTGTTCCATAGTAAGGAAAGTCTCTGCGAAGGGAATCTATCCCTCCAGCATGTTCTATTCATTGTTGTGTTGAGGTTTATATCCCTAGAGCATGTAGCTCGAGTAGATTTGGTTTTGCTAAGATGGAGCATGTTCAACAATTCTGGGTTGGACATGGCTCTGTACGTTAGACAGAGATCGCCTCTGAGAAAGCGGTATGCAACAGAGAACAGTCTTAACTTTTTCAATCGTGCTGCATAGGGCAACTGTTTGAGGCCAGTAATCCTCTTGGTTAGGTACCTCTGTGGTCTCTCCAGCGGCTGGAGATGTCTAGCCAGGTACATTCCAATCGGTGCATTGTACTCAATAATGGGTCTGATGAGGGAAGAGTAGAGAGGCACCATTACATCCTTAGATCTTGATGCAAACCCTTTCATGATCAGATGGGTCGCATAGAAGGATTTTCTAACCACTTTGGCAACATGGTTATCAAAGGAAAGCTGACTATCTACTTGGGTCTCTAGATCCCTTATTTCTTCTTCAGATTTCAGGGGATTATCTCCTATGTTGTAGTTTGCGGATACTCTGTGTTTTCATGTCATGCATCCAGGAGTTTTCATAGGTTCATAGGTAGGTACTAGGCTATTGGCCCTAGGGCCTATATAAGCCTAGCCAAAAAATGTACCCTGACTTTCTCCACCCAAGAAAATTATTTTCCTATGCCCCTGTCGAGCAGAGCCACAGAAGTGATCCTTGGGGTGAATTTCCCATTTCCCATCCGATCATCAAGATTTTTCTTGAAGAGTGCTAATGAGGAGCTCTGTTTGACATCAATAGATTTTGTAAACTAATAGAAGCACACTGAATATAAAAGTCAGTAAACTAGAGATGTTATTTTTGTCTGACTTATAAGTCATATAACTCATTAGGAGTGATAGAATGCCAACGATCTGCAGATAATAAGCAATGAATTTGAGTAATGTTAAAAAAATTACAAAGTGTTTAGAGAAGGTAAAGTTTTCCTTCTGTAATTAAAGGTAATTAGTACAGGCAGCCTTGAGACTGGTCAGAATAGAGTTGAATAAGGTTTCTGACATTGCAAACATATCACAAGCATGGGTATTTGTTTACACCTCACATTCTGCATTCACATTCATGTTTATTAAAAAGACTGCCCATTGCCAAATTTTGTTGTTCAAACCCAATGCAATCAAGTATACTATTTGATACCCCAGTTAAGAAAAATATTGACAGTGAAAGACACAGAAACAAAAGTCAGACAAAAATAACATCTCTAGTTTACTGACTTTTATATTAAATGTGCTTCTATTAGTTCACAAATTCATGGCAAAATTTGTTAAGAGCTCAACTAGGTCATTTTCCATTCAGCATACTTACTTTATAACCTCAGGTTGACACCCTAGAGTTTGTCTAGAGAGTCCTTAAGACATACAGTACTGATACTATCACACGTTAAGCCATTTATCAACTGTCCCAGATTTTGACTTATATTTTTTGGGCTGCTCCTTATAGAATTTGTGGTTTTCTGGCAAATTGTTAAGGATTGCAATCACTAAGTAATGGCATGCATTTGAGTTTCAGACTTCATAACACTCAAAGAATACATGTTAATTCAAAATCTGCTATTCTATCAACTTTCTAGATATATAAGAGAAATATTTAAAATCTGTCCCTATTTTTGGGCTTTTGACCCCATTATTTTTTTGGCTTTGCCAAAGATTCCTGAACTAAGAGGTTGAGAGCTATGGATTAATGCTCACCCCTAACCCAAAATGTTGTACTTCCCTTGACTATCGAAGTCATCTGAACTCTTAATACATTCAGGCAGTTTATTGTTGTTGTTTAGCCATTACTACAAATCTGAATCTTTGTGACCTTGACTTTAGCATCCCAGGCCTGTCTGTCAAGAACTACTTTAAGTTTTTGCAAACTCATATACATTACTTCATTAATGTTGTCTATCCACCCTAGACTCTGCCACCTCCTGTTTCTTTTGTTTTTTTATCTTTTCTAGAATCAGTGACTTCTGTAGTGAAGCTTGTCATTGTGTTATATATGCTTTTATTGAGGTTTTACTGTAAGGCCTTTCAGTGGATGGCTTGAATACATTTCCTTATGTAATAGCTGATTTGTTCCTGTTGTAGTCCATGAAACCCTCAAAAGTTTTCTCCAGTGCAACAGTTCAGAATCATTCATTTTCTGTCATACAGTCTTACTTAAAGTCTAGGTCTCACACTTTATATTACTACTGGGAAAATCATACCCTCGAATATATATAGACGCTTGTTGATAATTTGATGTGTTTGTTCTTTAAAATTCTTATTGAGATTTCCCATAGCTTTCCTCTCAAAATGTAAGCAGCATCTAATTTCATGGCTGAAATCACCATTTGAAGAGATCTTTGAGTGTAGGAAAATAAAATTTGTCACAGCCTCCATATCTTCCTCATCTGCATGTAATATTTTGATTATGACTAGATGATATAATTTAATTTATTTATTTATTTATTATATTTTATGTTGAGCAACAAGCCAGATGATATACTTTCCCCTTTCACTTCCATCAGCAGTTTTTTTCAATTATTTTGCACTTTTAGCCATTAGAGACATATTTTATATATTTGGTGTTGTTAATATTTCTCACACCATTTTTTCCAGCTGATTCAGATATGGGAACATTTCATCACCTATATATTCAGCAGATAAGTTGAATAATTTGGGTGACAGTATACAGCCTAGCCATACTCATTTCCAATTGTTAAACAAGGCATTTATTCCTTATTCCTGTTCTTGCCATTGATTCTTGTGCTAAATAGAGTCCCTAGGAAGTGAATAAAGTAAACTGGCATCTGTGTTACTCTAAGAACTTGTCATGACAACAAGAATAGTTTATATCACACATAAAAACACTTTATTAAAGTTATTTTTGTTCAAACTTGTTATACATTTCATCATATCCTTATGGCTTCAGGTTTCGGCTGCTATTCCAAATCTTTCAGAGACAATCTTTAAAATAAAAATGCATTTTAATTAAGGATCATGTGCCCTCTCACTTCCCTGCAACTCTCTGGATAAAACTCCAGTGTCTTTTTTCTGTTCTTTTAACTCAGATTCACTACTCCATTTATTCCTTTGGCAGATGGATCCTCTGTATTTAAACTAATTGCATTATAGTTGTACAGCTAGACACATGATTTTGGCATCACATTGTTGGCCTTGGCTCAACAAGTTTTACCTGATTATAAAAATGAACTTACTCTCTCATTTGCTTTCATTTTCTTTGAAAATGTAAAACTAGAGTTTTTGCCAGAAATATATATTTACCTGCCTTGTTTTGTTGTCTCCTGTAGTTATGCAAAAACAGCTACTGGGTTCGTAGACCATATTTATTACTTGAGTATCAGAGATTCATTATACAGGCTGAAAGCTGACATTGCTGTGTTTCTGTTGCTGTAGCCACAGTTTTAGATGGATGTGTGAAATGTGTAAAAATAAATAAATTGTGCATATATCTTGCTAAATCCTTTACTCTAGTTATGTGACAGTGATAGATAATGCAGTAATTCACCGCCAGGAAATATCATGTATTGAAAATAGAAAAAGTGTTTTTTTATCAGCTTACTGTAAAAGCTTAATACATATTCAAAGCATGATCGATATAAGTGATCTGTGAGAAATATCACCTATAATGAAGAAGCAAAAGAGGTTGATATCTCCTTACTGTAAAATCTGAAGGCACACTCGAAGCATTCTTGATATGACATTTGCTCATCTTTCAAGTCAGTAAGTAATTCAAATGTGCCCCAAACAACCACTAAAAGTACATCAGTAAAGAACTTCTCAAAAGCCGACTTCACACTTCTAAAGACTAGTGTGGTCTCCTTTAAGGCCCCCGTGCCGGCGGAAAACAGTACTAAAGCCGCTGAATCACTTACAAATGCCTTCTACCAGCACCTGCAGGACTGCATGGATAAGGCAATCCCAAGCAAAACAAAGACTCTTTGTACCAAAGGCAAGCGTCCAGTCTGGTGGACCCCAGCCATAAACAAACTCTACAACAAAAGGAGGAAGCTACTACAAGATAGAGCAAAATCCTTAAAAGGTAAGACACCCTTGATCACTATAAGTAAAAAACTAAGAGCTCTCATAAAATCATCCAAAGCAAATTTCGAGAGAAAAATAGCTAAAGACTCAAAAGACAATCATAAGGCCTTCTTTAGCTATGTTAGAAACCTGGGAGGAAACTCCCAGATATGCTCAGAGCTAGTTCAAAATGATGTGAAGATTACTGATCCTACAGACATTGCCAACATACTGGCTGACAGGTTCAGTGCAAACTTCTCCCCTCCCCCAAGAGGAGGGATATCTATACCAAACGATTGCACGCCCCCAAACATCTCCAGCGCCCAAGTGAGAACTGCTCTCTCCAAAGCAAAAAACGCAGCATCCATGGGACCTGATGGTGTCCCCGGCTGTGTGCTCCATGAACTCAATGAGGAATTAAACCCACAGCTAGGACAGCTGTTTAATCAAAGTCTTACCTCTGGATACGCACCCAAGGAGTGGCGCACTGCAACTGTGGTACCACTTCACAAAGGCGGTGCCTCCACCGACCCTGGAAATTACCGGCCCATTAGCTTGACAAGCCTTATCTGCAAAGCCATGGAGAGGATCATAATGGACCTCATAAATAAAGACATAGGGAATTTGCAGACTTTGGATCCAACCCAGTTTGGCTTTGTCAAAGGCAGATCATGCCTTTTAAACTTGGTTGACTTTTTGAAACAGTCACCAAAGCCATTGATGAGGAAAGGCAGTCCATACAGCCTACCTCGATCTGGCTAAGGCCTTCGATACAATACCCCACTCGGGTATCATTGAAAAACTCATCAGCTTAAATGTCAACCCATACATCACAAGATGGGTTGCAAACTGGCTGAGTGACAGAACCCACAGGGTCAGAGTTGCTGGCGCCATGTCAGACTCAAAGCCTGTCACAAGTGGTGTCCCACAGGGCTCAGTCCTGGGCCCACTCTTGTTTGGCATCTACTTTTCCGAAGTACAAGCAAACACAGGAGGGTTATGGCTGACAAAGTTTGCAGATGACTGCAAACTGGGCGCCATAGTAGAAAACACATCTGATACAGATATCCTTCAGAAGGGTCTCACAGAAACGGATAACTGGTGCCAGAGCCACGGTCTAAAGTTAAATGCCAAAAAATGCATAGTCATACCCTTCGGGAAAAACAAGGTTACCCCTAGCTACCAAATAGGTGGCAATCCACTGAGCACAGAAGAAGTTATCAGGGACCTGGGGACCCAGGTTGATAGTAGTCTGTCATTCGACACTCATGTAGCTAAAGTAGTTAGGAAGACCTTCTACATTGCCCACCTTATCATGAAGGGATTCTCATCTAGATCAAGGGAGGTCATAGTCTCCCTTTACTCATCACTCATCAGACCAATGATTGAGTACAATGCCCCATTCGGAATGTATCTGACCCGACACTTGCAGCAGCTGGAGAGGCCACAAAAGTTCCTCACCAAAAGGATAAAGGGTCTCAAAAATCTGTCCTATGCTGCCCGACTGAAAGAACTCCAGCTCTATTCAGTCGCCACCGCTTGCTCAGAGGTGACCTTTGCCTAACATACAAGGCCATGTCAAACCCAGATTTGATGAATATGCTTCACCTCAAAAATCTAGATCCATCAGAGCCACAAGGGCGGAGACTTAAACCTTGACACGGCTATTAATAGGACGTGCTGGAGGGATAGATTCATCACCCAAAGACTCCCTATGCTGTGGAACAAAATCCCGGTACATGTGAGGCAGAGTACCTCGCTGGCCTTGTTCAAGAGAAATCTTGACCAATGGATGGGAGATCACAGATATACCCCAGGGATAACCTCAGTGTCACTGCTCGACAGAGGCACAGCAAAATAATGGGTATAGTTCCCCATACTAAAGGGGTGGCGTAAGCCACAAAACGATGGGCTAGGCTTGTAAATGCCCTCGGGCAGATAGCCTAGTATGAACCTATGAACCTATGAACCTATGAATAAATCTCAGAGCAACTCTGCTATTCTTAATATTTAAATAACAAAAAGGAGAAGATGATGGGTAAGGATGTGGTAGGGATAACTGCCAGGCATAATGAGTGTACCACAAAATCAAGCAGAGAAAGGTATTTTAAACTATATGCTGTTGATTACTCCTTTCAAGAACCAGAATTATTCTGTGTTAGCTTACCAGTTAAGACATCAGACAGAACACAACTTTAGAATATTAAACTGTAACTTGATTCCCTGAAAGTTTGATTGCTTGATTGATTGATTGATTGATTGGTTGATTGATTGAAGAGAGAAGATCTTCATGCTCCTACCATTTGGAAGATGGCTACTTTATTTTAAGTCATGAAGTGAGAGGCTATTGTCTACATAGATCAAAAGCACGAAATGAGCCTACCTTTGCTCACAGTGGAAGAAGTGTTTGTAACAATATCTTCCCATCACCTTTAAGAAGACTGCTTTATGCTGACATGAGAAAGGTCAAGTTATTATCTGGTGGGAAGGAAAACAAAAAAAGGACGCAACTTTCATTTTCAGTAGTGGAAGCATGAAATTATCGTCCATAAATGTATCTTCCGAGTGCTCATTTGTCAGACACAGGTCAGACAACAATCACTGCCTGCATAAAAGAACAAGAAGGTCATCTGTGCTGTTGCAGAGGGAATGTACCATGCACCCAGCCACATTAAAGTGGATGTAAATAACAGGTGAACTGCAAAGTGAGAAATCAGTGCTTAGTGCAGAGGTAAGTACAATGAGCTAATATAATCCATGACAGGATGAACAGGCTATAAGAGGCAGGCAGGAATAACACATCAAACAAAGGGCTTAGAACAACTTGGTGTCAAAGGAGCATTCATCCAAAATGAATTATTCAGATAGCCTGAAGGCAAGATCAAATGCAATATGCCACTTGGGAGTGGAAAATACAAAAATAAAAGAGTACTAAAACAAATGATTATGCAAAGGTGGTTAAAATGCAATATGTAGTAGTTTTTATTGTTTGATGAGGGCAAATGGCTAACAAGAAGGAAAAAAAGACTAAGTTCCTTAAGGGTTTTTACTATAATGTAACCATTTAGGGGAGGAGTTTTTGCAATAGAATAAAATAATGCTATGAATGTGTGAACCATGCTGAGATGATTAGGTGCAAATGTACTGGTCTACATAAACTAAAATGCCATGCAGTACATTAACAGAAAGGTGAAAGGGCTGAATTAAAAGTTACTGAGTTAATCTTCAAAACTTACCGAGTTAAACTTTGCACTTGCAGTTAATAGAACTGTAAAGCTGTCTTTGTCTAGACCTCTATCTTTTTGTATATCTCTACGAATGTAGGAATCTATTATCATTTGTCATTGGAGTAAATCACTGGGACATATCTCATCAGCACAACACACATCGGCAACATATTCCATCAAGCAATTACAACAGAGCAAATTAACCAATCACAGATACAGTATAAATAATTCCATATATAATCAAAAAAAAAATGCCTATACTACCAAATACAAAATTTTTGCCTCACACCCCGCATCTATATCACATTATTGAAAGTTTACTTAATCGATCAATAAAGGTCGAACTTTATTGATCGATTAAGTAAAACATCGAATAACGTAAAAAAAAAAACAAATAAAAAAAGAAATTAAATGGCGTATGCAGGGGGGCAAGCCCCCCTGCACCACCCACGTGGGGGGCTGCACCCCCACACCCCCTACTTAAATATACCAACTCCGAGACCGCAATACATTGAGGTAAATGGAAATCTCCCCTTACAGAGATTTTCCGTTTACTTGCACATTAAATCAAGAACAAAAACATAAAAATAGCACCTGTGATTCAACACAAGGTAACCCATCCAGATTCATCCGGGCCCGGCCCTGCTTAGCTTCCAGGACGAGGCGTGAAAAAAAGGCAAGTGAGCTGTCACAGTCAGCAGGATGCGGCTTGCTCCTTAGTGTCTTCTAGAGCACTGCTGTGCTGCACACCCCGCTGCTTTCACTTGCTTGTCCCCGATGGATTTAATTATTTATTTATTCATTCATTCATTCTTTTATTTATTTGAGGGGCTGACTGACTGAGTGACTGAGCTGCCTGCTTGCATGTGAATTCCTGGACATTCCAACTTGCCGGTTCCATTTCTTGCTGGACTCTGAAAGGCAAAGAGGACGGACCCAAATGTAAAACTGCAAAATGCAGACTCAGTAGAGTGAGCCCACCACCCATGTGGGACTTGTTCAGTGGCAAAAAGCCTACAGCACCTGGTATTCCTAGGCGGTCTCCCATCCAAGTACTAACCAGGACCGACCCTGCTTAGCATTCTCTGCGAGACGTGAAAAAAAAGAAGTGGGCTGTGAAATCCAGCTGGGTGCTTTTCTTGCTCTTTGGATTCTTCTAGTGCACTGAGTGATGCCCACCTTGCTAGTTTCACTTGCTAGTCCCCGATGGATTTAATTAATTATTTATTTATCCATTCATTCTTTTATTTATTTGAGGGGCTGACTGACTGAGTGACTGAGCTGCCTGCTTGCATGTGAATTCCTGGACATTCCAACTTGCCGGTTCCATTTCTTGCTGGACTCTGAAAGGCAAAGAGGACGGACCCAAATGTAAAACTGCAAAATGCAGACTCAGTAGAGTGAGCCCACCACCCATGTGGGACTTGTTCAGTGGCAAAAAGCCTACAGCACCTGGTATTCCCAGGCGGTCTCCCATCCAAGTACTAACCAGGCCCGACCCTGCTTAGCTTCCGAGATCAGACGAGATCGGGCGCATTCAGGGTGGTATGGCGTGTAGGCATCAACTGCTGCTGCGAAACAGCCTCTTGTCTCTGGTGTTGTCCTGGATGATATCTCTGCTGCTGTCATGTACTCTGCACCTACATAACTTCCAGGGTCAGCAAAAAATAATTAAATCAAGAACAAAAACATAAAAATAGCACCTGTGATTCAACACAAGGTAACCCATCCAGATTCATCCGGGCCCGGCCCTGCTTAGCTTCCAGGACGAGACGTGAAAAAAAGGCAAGTGAGCTGTCACAGTCAGCAGGATGCGGCTTGCTCCTTAGTGTCTTCTAGAGCACTGCTGTGCTGCACACCCCGCTGCTTTCACTTGCTTGTCCCCGATGGATTTAATTATTTATTTATTCATTCATTCATTCTTTTATTTATTTGAGGGCTGACTGACTGAGTGACTGAGCTGCCTGCTTGCATGTGAATTCCTGGACATTCCAACTTGCCGGTTCCATTTCTTGCTGGACTCTGAAAGGCAAAGAGGACGGACCCAAATGTAAAACTGCAAAATGCAGACTCAGTAGAGTGAGCCCACCACCCATGTGGGACTTGTTCAGTGGCAAAAAGCCTACAGCACCTGGTATTCCCAGGCGGTCTCCCATCCAAGTACTAACCAGGCCCGACCCTGCTTAGCTTCCGAGATCAGACGAGATCGGGCGCATTCAGGGTGGTATGGCCGTAGGCATCAACTGCTGCTGCGAAACAGCCTCTTGTCTCTGGTGTTGTCCTGGCTGATATCTCTGCTGCTGTCATGTACTCTGCACCTACATAACTTCCAGGGTCAGCAAAAAATAATTAAATCAAGAACAAAAACATAAAAATAGCACCTGTGATTCAACACAAGGTAACCCATCCAGATTCATCCGGGCCCGGCCCTGCTTAGCTTCCAGGACGAGACGTGAAAAAAAGGCAAGTGAGCTGTCACAGTCAGCAGGATGCGGCTTGCTCCTTAGTGTCTTCTAGAGCACTGCTGTGCTGCACACCCGCTGCTTTCACTTGCTTGTCCCGATGGATTTAATTATTTATTTATTCATTCATTCATTCTTTTATTTATTTGAGGGGCTGACTGACTGAGTGACTGAGCTGCCTGCTTGCATGTGAATTCCTGGACATTCCAACTTGCCGGTTCCATTTCTTGCTGGACTCTGAAAGGCAAAGAGGACGGACCCAAATGTAAAACTGCAAAATGCAGACTCAGTAGAGTGAGCCCACCACCCATGTGGGACTTGTTCAGTGGCAAAAGCCTACAGCACCTGGTATTCCCAGGCGGTCTCCCATCCAAGTACTAACCAGGCCCGACCCTGCTTAGCTTCCGAGATCAGGCGAGATCGGGCGCATTCAGGGTGGTATGGCCGTAGGCATCAACTGCTGCTGCGAAACAGCCTCTTGTCTCTGGTGTTGTCCTGGATGATATCTCTGCTGCTGTCATGTACTCTGCACCTACATAACTTCCAGGGTCAGCAAAAAATAATTAAATCAAGAACAAAAACATAAAAATAGCACCTGTGATTCAACACAAGGTAACCCATCCAGATTCATCCGGGCCCGGCCCTGCTTAGCTTCCGGGACGAGACGGGAAAAAGGCAAGTGAGCTGTCACAGTCAGCAGGATGCGGCTTGCTCCTTAGTGTCTTCTAGAGCACTGCTGTGCTGCACACCCGGCTGCTTTCACTTGCTTGTCCCGATGGATTTAATTATTTATTTATTCATTCATTCATTCTTTTATTTATTTGAGGGGCTGACTGACTGAGTGACTGAGCTGCCTGCTTGCATGTGAATTCCTGGACATTCCAACTTGCCGGTTCCATTTCTTGCTGGACTCTGAAAGGCAAAGAGGACGGACCCAAATGTAAAACTGCAAAATGCAGACTCAGTAGAGTGAGCCCACCACCCATGTGGGACTTGTTCAGTGGCAAAAAATAAAAGTATATATTACATTTCGAATGTCCAGGAATTCACATGCAAGCAGGCAGCTCAGTCACTCAGTCAGTCAGCCCCTCAAATAAATAAAAGAATGAATGAATGAATAAATAAATAATTAAATCCATCGGGGACAAGCAAGTGAAAGCAGCGGGGTGTGCAGCACAGCAGTGCTCTAGAAGACACTAAGGAGCTGACTGTGACAGCTCACTTGCCTTTTTTTCACGTCTCGTCCTGGAAGCTAAGCAGGGCCGGGCCTGGACTAGTTACAGGAAAGGTGGGGAACAAGTGCAAATGCAGGCTTTTAAGCCAGCAAGTTGAAAGAGATGGAAAAGTGCCCAGCCAATAAACTACAATTTCTGGGCCAAAACTCACTCTTCCCATGGAGGATAGTCTGCCTAGTGCTTACCACTCCCACGGATAAGCTAGAAGGCTTCCCTCCAACACAGAAAGGCTTGGGGTGGCTCAGACACTTACCAACAGTCCTAGATACAGCAAGTCTGTATCTGGACTAGACTAGTTACCGGAAAGGCAGGAAACAAGCGTAAATGCGGCTTATAAACCAGAAAGTTGAAAGAGATGGAAAAAACTGCTCAAACAGCCAATAGCTACCATTTCTGGGTCAGGGACCACTCCTCTTGTGGTAGATAGGCTACCTAATGATAGGCTACCTAATGCTTACCACTACCAGTGATAAGGCTTCCCTCTAACACAGAAAGGCTTGGGGGGCTCAGAAGCTTACAATGAGTCCTGGATACAGCAAATCTGTACCTGGACTAGACTAATAACAGGAAAGGCAGGAAACAAGTGCAAACACAGGCTTTTAAATCAGAAGGCTGAAAGAGATGGAAAACTTCCCAAACAGCCAATAAACTATAATTTCTGGGCCAAAAACCACTCCTCCTGTGGTAAATAGGTTACCAAGTGCTTACCACTCCCACTGATAAGCTAGAAGGCTTCCCGCCAACACAGAAGGGCATGGGGGGCTCAGAAGCTTACCAACAGTCCTGGATACAGCAAATCTTTACATGGGCTACACTAGTTACAGGAAAAGTGGGGACCAAATGCAAAAGTGGGTTTTTAAACAAGAAAGTAGAAAGAGATGGAAAAACTGTCCAAACGGCTAATGAACTACAATTTCTGGGCCAAAACCCACTCTTCCCGTGGTAGATAGGCTACCTAGTGCTTACCACTCCCACTGATAAGCTAGAAGGCAACGTGAAGTAGACCTGACAATACCCCACACAGTGCAACAGTTGACAGAATGATGTTCAGCTACTGCACAAAACAACACAATGTGACATTGATGGATAGTGAAACATCCTTTTCCAATTGACAATGTTTCCTTTATGAATCATTGAGATGCAAGTGACCAAGCAACAAACTCACTAACCTCAACCGTTCAAGAAATAAGCCCAACCAAAATTTCAATGTAAGCATTTTCTTCAGATGGCAAGCCATTCCAGCACAAACCCTGTGCATCCCCATCCTGTATATGACAGTT